>NW_015557379.1:1070987-1075496 GCF_001515605.1 Sinocyclocheilus anshuiensis | reverse complement strand
CAAAAAAATAAGAAATCAGGAAGGGGGCCAACACTTTTTCACACCACTGTAAATATATATGTTTTTACTAATAAAAATGACAAAAACTAATACTACAAAAATGATTACTAATAATTATTACTAATAATACTAATTATTTTAATTATTTAAAAGTAATTATTACTTTTTTAGTATTATTACTAATAATACTAATAAAAAACGAATTTTACTAATAAAAATTACAAAAACAACAAAATTACAAAAAAAATTAAATTAAAAATCAAATTAAAAACAGAAAATATAAAAAGATAAAATGGACAATTAACAATTGTAATTATTGTCTTAAATTACAACATGCACACATGCACACGAACAATACAAACACACACCAAGCCTCCATCCAAACATGCCACATTTCCAGCTAGCAGCCAGCTACACATTGCTCCCCTCTTCCAAAGCTTCCACACATATTTGACCCGGAGGCCGGGGAATGTCGTGTAGAGACGGGCCAGATGAGCCAGCCGAGGTGAGGCGGGGGTCCTGTGCTAACTGTGGTGTGAATGGCAGCGGCTCTCTGTGTGCGCTGTCTGCCCGTCTAATCTGCTAATGTATTCCTGAGGTCAGGAGGTCGTCCACCAAATCAATAGCAGGGATTTACACAGCTTTCCCCTGGAATGTGCCTGATCCGCACTCCTCTCCACGGCCGGGGGGCAAACATCCAGTTTGGCAGCGCAGTCCAATTTTCCGCGGAATTTAACCACTGAAAAGTGAACGGGGGAGGAGGAGGCCAGCGACAGCCCCTGCTGACATAACGCTTCTCACTGAATAATATTAATAGACATAAAGGATGGAAACCTCACACTGCTTCAAATGAGATTCTGGGAGAGTGAAGTGCACTTTAAAGTTGTCTGAAATGAAGAACTTGGACTGAAACTCAAAAGTGCAACTCATGAGTTAACACAGAGAAAATACCCCTACTAACTATGAACTATTACTATTACCAGTTAACTATTAGTTCGAAATTAAAAGTTCATTCATTAAAACCTGAAACTCTATAGAAATTCTTATTACTGTCATTTTTAACAAGAAAAAAGATTTTAAAGTCAAACTTTGGAAAGTTTAAATTATGGAGAGACAGAACGATAGAAGGATACATAGATGGATGGATGGATGGATGGAATGAGTGAGTGAATGAATGAATGACAGACAGACAGACAGACAGACAGACAGACAGATAGATAGATAGATAGATAGATAGATAGATAGATAGATAGATAGATAGAAAGAAATGAGTCTGGCTTTAATCCATAAACTCAAGCTATAATGCAAGAAGAAGGGTTTCCATGGAGGAATTTCCCTACAGAGCTTCAAATAACGCTGCAAAAGACTCCAAAAAACCACTGCCAATACAAACAGACACCTTAAACGCCTTAAATAGATCATTGCCATTTATAATCGCTCTAAAGCCCTCTGGTGAAAGCTAATGTCCTAAGTGAATTTCTTATCTCTTCATAGTGCAGGTTCTAATTTCCAGCACATCATAAAACCAGGCGAGAGACAGAATGACGACTCATCAAACTAGTCAAACACTTGGCAACACCTGAGGTGATCTTCTCCATGAGTGCCTGCTCCTCTCCCAGAAACCTCAGCCAGGATTAAATAATAAAAAATCCTCCAGCGATGTGGATGCTGGTGTCTCCAACAAGCTACTTGACTTCCTTGGTCAGCTAGATACATCCTGATTGGTGAGATTCATCAGTTTTGTCACTAATTAGGGATGCTCTTTTTAGAAGGGACTTCAGACAAATGTATAGAATGTACAATAAAAGCACAACATGAGATTATAGTTGATATCTTAAGGCTGGAATACACTACATGACTTTTAAAATCTGAACAGATTTTTAAAACACTAGGCATCATACACTTACCGACTTTGTAAATAGTGACACAGAAAAACTGGGCATCATACACTACACGACAGAGGATCATACACTACCAGACTTTAAAGTTGTTCCGATCACAACAAACTCACGCAGAAATGTGCGCATTGTTGCTAGGAGACGTGTGACAAATGAAAACAATATGTGTTCTAAAATCGGCTGAAAATATTAAACATGTTTGATATCCTCCGACTGGATGGAATCAAAGTCTGAAGCTAAAAAATCGGAGTCTGTGACCATCATACACTACGTGATTTTCTGTGGAATCTGTCAGCTGTAATCTGCAGACTGGCTCTGACTTTCCTCAACTAGCGTCAACTTGTTCAGACTGTAAAATCGGGGCAAAAATTGTGTAGTGTATTCCAGACTTTAGATGAGACACGTGTGATTGTTGAGGTCTTTTTCTCAGGAGAAACATCTGAGAAGCAGAAGACCAAAGTCTACAGGAAACATTTGAGATACTAAAAACATCTTATTTGTGATTTTTCCATTCTATGGGTGAAACACAGACAAATCTGTCAGAAGGACGGAGAAGGAATCACAGATGATTAGATCCCATCACACTGACCAGCCCCTCCTCCTCTTCCTCTTAGCTTTTCATTGCCGTGATCTCTCCATTCATCCGTCAATGTGCTTCCTGTCCAGGACGCCACAGGGTCAGCAGAGTGACAAACATATAAATCCACCCCGTTTCACCATGTGCCACATCCCATCCTGGGACTGTCCAACCAAACGGCCCCCTGCCCTCTGGTTCCCACGAAATGTGTGTCCGTCAGTCACGCTGAGTGACAGGCCTATTATAAACCACTGCAGTCCCTTGTTTCCAAACTGCCATGAGATGATGAGCTGTCTGTCAGTCATACGCCACTAAAGCCAAGCACTTATGGGTCAGAAGGCCAACAAATAATGGCATCCGGGCTCATATGCATAAGGCGTGAAGCTACCCTCCATATCATCCTTATTATTTATTAAGAAATAAAAGGAAAGGAAAACTTAATCTGAAACCTGTCACTACTGCTAATGCTTGACTGGAACAAAACCAAGCACTAAGTATTAAACTGTTGTGTGTAACTCGCATGTTACTCAAATAATGTGTCTTGCAACTACACTGCAACAAACCACAACAAAAGCAACAGCCTAGCAACCTCATGACAACATAAATAACCCAGAACACCCTAGCAACCCCATAGCAACATATAAACCTCCAGAATATCTTAACCATATTGCAACATATAAAAAAAAAAAACAACAACAACAACAACAAAAAGTAGACCCTAACAACTTCATGGCAACATATATATAAAAACAAGACTATCATAGCAACCACTTAGCAACATATTATAAAAAATAACCCTGAATATTCTAGCAAACACAGAAAACATAATTACAAATAATACAGAACACCCTAGCAACCATACAGCAACATATAAAAAACAGAATGCCCTAGCAACCACATAGCAATATACTTAAAAATAATAAATATATATTTCAATAATATAACAACCTAAAAAAAAAAACCTTAGCAACATACTTCAAAATAACCCAGAACAACCTAGTAACCCCTTAGCAACATACTTCAAAATAACCCAGAACAACCTAGTAACCCCTTAGCAACATACTTCAAAATAACCCAGAACAACCTAGTAACCCCTTAGCAACATACTTCAAAATAACCCAGAACAACCTAGTAACCCCTTAGCAACATACTTCAAAATAACCCAGAACAACCTAGTAACCCCTTAGCAACATACTTCAAAATAACCCAGAACAACTTAGAAAACCCTTAGCAACATACTTCAAAATAACCCAGAACAACCTAGAAACCCCTTAGCAACATACTTCAAAATAACCCAGAACAACCTAGAAACCCCTTAGCAACATACTTCAAAATAACCCAGAACAACCTAGAAACCCCTTAGCAACATACATTAAAAAAAAAAACCTAGAGCAACCTAGCAATGGCATAGCAAGGCTCTGACAACCACCCACAACTGAAACTGAAAAAAATGTAGTCGCCACACTCAGTTCAGAAAGATGTAAGCATGTGTGTTGTACAGCAGCAGATGTGAAAGTGCAGTGTAGTCACTCTCATTTAAACTGCTCCTCTACCCACTGTAACTCATCCCAGTCAGACCGGAGCGGGCACAACGCCTGCTCTCCTGCTCTATATCCTCATGTGTGCCAGAGCCTGAACAAAACCAGAGGCACATCACACTGTCTGTCTGAATTGGGGGAATGTAGCATGAGAAATGCGCTTTCTCCAGCAGACGGACAGTTGAATGGAGCCGAGCTGGTGCTGCAGTCTCTTGGCACATGGAGGCAGATGCCCCTGTTGGAGCAGTCCAGTGTTAGAAAGAGATTCGTCCTGGGTGGGTAAACAACAGTTCCTGTCCTCACATTTTTATACAGAAAGGCGTTTAATGGGGTAAGAGTTGGCATGAGTGTCAACCCACAACTGAACTTTAACCTTAAAGGGGTCACATGATGCGATTTCAATTTTTCCTTTCTCTTTGAAGTGTTACGAGCTCTTGGTGCATAAAGAAGATCTGTAAAGTTGCAAAGACTAAAGTCTCAAATCCAAAGAGATATT
>NW_015557379.1:1038587-1070679 GCF_001515605.1 Sinocyclocheilus anshuiensis | reverse complement strand
CACAGCACACCTTGCTTTTCAGACCGATGAGCTTTGTAAAAATTGACGTGTTTCAGAAAGGCGGGGCATAGAGAAGAAACAATAATGTACAGTGTGTGGAAAATAATGTGTTTTTTGAACCTTAAACCGCATAAACACATTTCATTACACCAAATACACAAAATAATGTTCTTTTTAGGAACATCATATGACCCCTTTAAATAAACCCACAATCTATGCTGCCTTGATTAATACTGTTTACACTGTCTGACGTATATTGTCACAACATACTGAGGTTCTTTACAGTGGAAGAATCGTCCGTCGGTCGGTCGGTCAGATCCATCTTTTTGTCTGTCCATCCATCCATCTATCATCTATCTATCTATCTATCTATCTATCTATCTTTTTGTCTGTCCGTCCATCCATCTATCATCTATCTATCTATCTATCTATCTTTTTGTCTGTCCGTCCATCTATCTATCTATCTATCTATCTATACGCCCATCTATCTATCTAGCTATCTATCCTTTCTTCTTTTTGTCTGTCTGTCTGTCCGTCCGTCCGTCCATCTATCTAGCTATCTATCCTTTCTTCTTTTTGTCCGTCCGTCCGTCCGTCTATCTATCTATCTATCCATCTATCCATCTTTTTGTCTGTCCGTCCATCTATCTATCTATCTATCTATCTATACGCCCATGTATCTATCTTATCATCTATCTATCTATCCGTCCAGCCATCCTGATGAGGTGAATCCTGCATGAGGCCTGTACTCTGTAAGAAAAAAATCAGTGACTGTGGACTATGAAAGTTCTCATTTTTAGGTGAGAGCATCTTGTCACGTACCTAAGACTTAATGTGGTCAGACGGAGGAGGGAGACGTGGGTGTTGTCCAGATGCTCTTCACCGTCTCGTCTGGGGAGAGTCCAGGGCTCACGTTCTTTCCAAATGGAATTGCACTGTCACAGCGACCTTGCTAAGTGATCGCCTGGCTTACGAGAGGCTAAGAGAAGATGAGCTAATCTCGTCGAACTCACACAGAAAACTTCAAGAGGGGTTAGCATGACTCCTCACTGAGCTATTATGGAACGCTCATTTGGATTTGGTTCGAAGAAAAGTTCAGGGAGTGTGAGTTTTCACTGTGAGCGTCAGATGGAACAAACGTTCCATACAATAAATAATAAAGAATAAATGATCAATTTACTACAAATAAACAATCAGTTCTGAACTACCACAAACACAACTTCAAGCTTTAATTTAAAAGAGAATGACATCAACATGAGGAAATTGTGATTATCATTCTGCAGAGCGCGACAGTGACCAACCATTTTTATATGTAATATTCAAATTTCAGAAGTTATTTGCTTGAGGTCCCTGGGAAAGAAAATACGAAATATGTAAATTAGATGTAATAGAAATGTTCATATGCACTAAATAACATTGAAAGCCTTTTCATCCTTACTTGAACCCAGCCATGACCACTTTAATATTTTATAAAATCCTCTATGTCCGAATCCGAATATGTTTCTCCTGAGAATAAGGCCCCCAATAATCACACATATCTCCTCTAAAGTTTCAAAAGAGATTTCAATAATGTCTCAAAGTACTGTTGTAAAACTGTCTACAATCAGAAACAACCCCAAATTAGACAATTCATTTCATCATTTGATTTTCTCAGTGGAATGCAACATTTATGCAAACGAATGCAAAGTTACTCAATGGAATGCGAAAGTTTTGCAAACAAATGTAGTTTCTTTGGGGAGAACAAAGGTTTGTTTGCAAAACATTTGTGTTTCCCTAAGAAACTTCACATTCATTTGCAAAATTGTTTTTATGTTCTCCTGAGAAAAAGACATTTTGCATTTGTTTGCAAAAATGTTGTTCCCCAAGAAATTTTGCATTCGTTGGCAAAACTTTTGTTCTCCCACGAAACTTTGTATTTACTTGCAAAACTTTTGCATTCCCCCAAGAAATGTTAACATATTTTGCCAAACTTTTGTGTTCCCCAAAGAAACTTTGCATTCATTTGCAAAACTTGTTTACCCAAAAAAATTTGCATTCAGTTGCAAAATGTTTGCATTCTCTTGAGAAACTTTGCATTCGTTTGCAAACTTTTTGCATTCACCCAAGAAACACCAAAGTGGTGATGAAAATAATATGATGTGTTAGGAAAAACTATATTTCAATGCTACATTTTAAAACACGGGGGTTCTCAGGGGAATGCAAAACTTTTCTCTCATCTCACTTTTCTCCATCACTATGGCTACTTTCACACTGTAAGTTTTTGGGATTGACAACCCCGTTTACTTATAGGTGTGAGTCTCGAAATGTCCCGTTCACACAGCAGCTTACAGTTGCGTTTGGAGTACTGTCTGTATGAACGTGCAACGGGAGCCAAGCCCGTATTCCTTACCAGTAACCATAGCGACAGTGACCAAAGTAAAATCAAAGATGGCGACGTCCATAATACTGAAAGTTTTATCCCTTCTGACATGACAAGAGTCCAATGGAGCCGTCAGTTCTTTAGTCAAATCTTCATTAACCAACAGCAGCTTTTAAGAGCGGAGCATTTGAATCGTGCGCAGAACACAAAACTGATGGGATCTAAAACTTTCAGATGACACGCAGCTAATTTCTCCGTCACTGTAAGTTACCGAAAACACACATGAAAACACATAACACACGGTAGACGTGTGTTTGTGCGGCAGAGTGGCTCTCTCTCGCACTGCACTGAACATGTCTGTTCACACAGCGCGGGTTTTCCGAGAATGCGGTATTGAGTCCTGAAAATTTACAGGTCTGAGTCCGGTTACAGAATGCGGTTGTCACACCCGTAAATAACCGAACTGTGTGTGAACGTAACCGTATTAAGGACTCAAATACAGGACTGGCAACCGTATTCTGCTGCTGTGTGAACGTGGCCTATGTGCCCTTATGGGCTCCATAGTATATTAACTACTGAATAATTTGTTTTCCTAATGAATTTTCAGATATACACCTAACAATGTTAATACTTAAATGAGACATGACTAAGATTGATGTAACGGAGGCCAGCCAGTGAGAGCTGTGCAGGTAATGACGTTTTTTTCGCACCAGTTTGAACCCCACTCAAAGAGGTGGAAGTAGAACTGGAAGGGTTACACTGACACTAACAAAGAAAGTACAAAAAGCACCATGGAAAGAGACCTGATTTATTTTATACCCACTAACAGGATATGCGTACCCTGTCATCCATTTTGATTTCATTACTGGTTTTTCTCTTCAGCTGCTCAACTGATTTTTTCTTCTTGTTTACCAGTGAGTACCACAGAGAGGAAGTCAGGCCTTCATCACCCTTCAGCTCCCAGCATTCCTATAAACCAGCCTGGAATATACAGTATACTGTACAAACACAATCATCATAATTACACAACCACAACTAAACGCTTCCTCTCCTCATGCCTAGGGTATCAAATTATTGATACCATTCATTTTTCAGGCTTGGCTTTGGTTTCCATTATTTAACCCCAAATTTGCTCTTGGCTTCTTGGGGTCTGAACACAGTTGGTGCCACAAATCCCCTAAAATTGTCCCCCTGGCCGCACGTCACAATTCTTTGGGGTTTTGTAAGTAAATTTAAATTCTCTTTAAATTACTTCTAGCCCTGGATATGGAGGGAAAAGAGAAAGAGAGGCGTCAAGGTTTTCGTCTCAGAATTCCTGGATAATGACTGGGCTTTAACCGTACAGCGCCGCTCGCAGCCAAGTCAAACAATGATTTCTGCCAGTTTCTCTCTATTCATTTCTCTCCATTTTTCATCCTTCTATTTTTTCTCTTATTACACACATACTCAAAAAAAGTCCTATAGACAGAATCTGCACTTAATTTGCATGGCAGCCCACCGTTCTCCTCTTTTTTGTTTTATTTTTTTGCACATTCAGCAAATACTTGGGCCAAGACCGGGATTTGTGGCTGGTCGTTCTCCAGTCGGAGTGGGGAATATTTTCTGAGAAAATGCACCGGCCAACAAGGTTTCTGTGCTGTGGTTATAAACGCTGACCTTCGTAAATTAGTTTTAAGTGTACAGACAATAAAAACGCTTTGGAAGAACAAAACCTCTGTTGTCAGTTTCATTGTTCAGGTACTTACAAACAAAAAAAAGTCTAGTATATATTTAATTTTTAAGATTTTTAAAGATAAATGTTGTGGGTAGTGTGGAGTACAAAAACGAGTGCATCTGACAAAACTCGTCTGGTTCATATTCCACCAAAAATCAAAGAAAGAAAGAAGAGAAAATAAATTATATTTTTTAAAGGAAGTTTTAATGATATAAATACATTTTATTTTGACATTATGTCTTGACAATTTTGCCCAAAAATCCAATTACAGAAATTATTTTAATTTGATAAAAAATAATTATGTATGATTTAAATAGTCAATTTAAATATGGTAATGTTTGTTATGGACTTTAGTTATACTTCCTTTATTTTGTGCTGCTTTAGGTTTTAAAAAAGGTCTGCAGTAATGAGTTATTTATTATTTATTTATTATCACTATTGAAAATAATCAAATTACAAAGAAATGGTCAAAAGTAAAAACATGTGGATGCATTACAGTAATGAATTTTGAGGATATTCTACTTAACTGTCATTAAAAAAAAGTTACAATGCAAAAAACAAAAAATCTTAATGGTCCTTAAGTAGACCTCATTCAATTAATGCAAAAAAATGCTATGCAAAATGGACTGGACATTGCAGTAGAAATGCAAAAATGCAAGAATAAATGTAACGCAGCCAAAGTTAATGTATATGATTGAGAGACAACAGCTCTGTGAGACACACTGGAGGGAAAGCGAGCATCCAGACGTTACCTCTGTTGCGTTTGGCATGAGGCTTTGCTCTGGAACACAGTGTGTGAGCAACTGATCTGCTGCAAGACTCAAGACGACTCACTAACGCACCCAGCGGCTCTGCAGCCAGACGGGAGGGAGAGAAGCGTCTCCGTATAATCTGCTTCTCAAAGCCACTGGTTTTGTCTCGTCCAAAAGACACAGCAGCTAAGAGTATGTGTGCCCTGCGGACGGATCCGCTGCATTATCTGAAGCTCAACTTGGCGAAAGGACTCCATATACGGTTGGATTTATGGTTCAAACCACAGCTCTCGGATTCGGTTCTGCATCACAGAAGCTTGGAGAGGTCCAGCAGCATTGAGGCTCAATCGCTCAGCATAATTTTTCCTTTGGACTCAGGGCCCTTTACATGGAAAAACAGAGCATTTCTTTCAATTAGTGCTAGAAAACAAGAACTTGAAGTTGCATAAATCAGCATTAAAGAAATAAATCAGCCCATTCATTTACTCACCCTTGTGTAGATCCAAACCTGCATGCATGACTTTCTTTCTCAGAAAGAGATGTTTTGCAGAATATTTGAACTCCTCTTTTCCATACAATGAAAGTAGATGATTATGCACACTATCAAGCTGTGAAAAGGACAAGGAAACACCTTAAAATCAATTGAAATTAGCACTTTAGACAGTTTTTTTTTTAATTAGCATTAAAGGAATAGTTCAGCCAAAACAGGAAAATTCTGTCATTTACTCACCCTTGTGTTCTTACAAACTTGTATGCATTATGTATACAAGTTTGTGATGTTTTGCCATATATCTGAACTCTCCTCTTTTCCATCAAATGAAATTTGATGATTATGCACACTGTCAAGCTGCAAATAGGACAAATAAGCAACTTAAAAAGCAATGAAATGAGCAGTTTGGACAATTAACTTAAATATTTCTGCCAAAAAAATATAAAGGATAATTCTGTAATTTACTCACCATTTTGTTCTTTCAAACTTGCATGCATTACCTTTTTCTCTCTTTCGCAAAAGGAGATGTTTTGCAGTATATCTGAACTCCTTTTTCCATAAAATTACATTTCTTGATTATGCACGCAAGCTGCAAAAAGGACAAATAAGCAACTTAAAAAGTATTGAAATGAGTAATTTGGACATTTAGCATTGTGTTTCAGCAGCATTAAAGGAACATTTCAACCAAAAACAGGAAAAAACTATCATTTTGTGTTGTTCCAAACCTGTATGCATGATTTTTTTCCACAGGAAGAGATGCGGTATATTTGAACCCCTCGTTTCCATACAGTAAAAGCTGATAATTATGCACACTGTCAAGCTGCAATAAGGAAACATTTAAATGCAACCTTAAAATGCATTGAAATTCACATTCAAAAAGCTCTTAAATGTCAATATTAGCATGCAATAGATTAATGCTCTGCTAAAAGTTGATAACTTAACTTCTATATTTCAGAAATACAAAGTGTTATGTCCAGTCAGAGTCCATCACTATAAACTCCATCGCACCTCAAAATAACAATGTGTTTTACAAGTGTACAATAATGAGAAAAATTCTTCAGAAAGCTGGATGAGAACTTTAAGAGATTATGAAGTGCCTGACGACTGCTCTTGGCATATGATAAGAAACTAAAGTGTTCAGTACGCTTCAATACAAGTCTACACATACTAGTTATTGAGTGGAATTACATTTCAGGTAAAAAAAAAAAAAAGACAATAGAAATCTGAAACACAATGGTTTCCAGTTGTATTCTCAATGCCATCTTGTTTATTAAACTGCACACCTGTAGAAACTATATAGTTACTGTACTGTATGTTATATAGCATCATCTGTGATCGAGTGAACAGCAGAGATGATCGAGCAGTTCTCTGCTCTCACAGTAGCAGAGTAATTGAAAAAGCAGTCTATAATTTTATGACGCAGCTGAAACCACATGAACGTGCTGAGGTTGTGTTGTGAAGTAGGTTTAGGACGGGTACGATCCGCTGGCTTCACCTCGGGCCCGAGGTGGTGGGATTTAATGAAGCATGTCTCCTCTCTGCTCTCTAATGACCGTTAATTAAGACCACTATAATCCAGCTCAGTTAAACCACCTCAGCCAAGATACTAAGTGAGAAACCAGTGTCTCAAAACATTAGACCCGAGCCAGGTTACAAATGCTTTTTTTATCTTATAAATACAGACTTTTGACCTGTGACCAAAAACTGCGCACCTAGATAGAAAGAGGTCGTCTGACTACCATGTAAATCGACCAACCACAGTCTTCTAAGTGTCATTTATTTACATGCAATAGCTGATACCACAATAAAAAACCGCCATGGAAAAATGTATTTCGTGACAGTGCTTAGTTCAGGGCAAGAGCCAACTAATATGATGAAAAATAAAGTGAATAATATTATTAATTTAAAAAATTGTTAAAAAAAATATTCCTTTGAAAATTTACATTTGTACTAAAAACTACAAATTATTAAAAAAAATTCTGGTACAATGTCAAGACAAATTTAACTAATTATTAATATTATTTTAATTTCTATATATGCAGATTTTAATTTTTTTATTATTATATATTTTTTTTTGTAGTAGTAGTAGTAATGTGTTACCATATTTAACATTTTCAATGACAAGCACCCAAAATATTATGAAACATAATGTGGAAAAATAGTAAGTATGATATTATAAAGAAAATGTTTCAGAAAACAAAATAACTGGCTCTTATTCGACACTTAAAGGAGTAGTTCACTTCCAGAACAAAAATGTACAGATAATGTACTCACCCCCTTGTCATCCAAGATGTTCATGTCTTTCTTTCTTCAGTCGTAAAGAAATTATGTTTTTTGAGCAAAACATTTCAGGATTTCTCTCCATATAAAGGACTTCTATGGTGCCACCGAGTTTGAACTTCCAAAATGCAGTTTAAATGCAGCTTCAAAGGGCTCTAACCGATCCCAGCCGAGGAAGAAGGGTCTTATCTAGCGAAACGATCGGTTATTTAAAAAAAAATAAAATTACAATTTATATACTTTTTAACCTCAAATGCTCGTCTTGTCTAGCTCTGCAATGCGCATGTGTACTCTGTTCAAGACAGTTAGGGTATGTCAAAAAACTACCATCTCATTTTCTCCTCCAACTTCAAAATCGTCCTAAATCGTCCTACACCGCTGTTTTACCATTTTTTGTAAAGGGCATTTGATCTTCTTTGCATGTTCACTGTGTAAACACTGGGTCGGTACTTCTGCAGCGATGTAGGACGATTTTGAAGTTGGAAGAGAAAATGAGATGGTAGTTTTTAGACCTACCCTAACTGTCTTGAACAGGAAAACACAGAGTTCACGCAGAGCTAGACAAGACGAGCGTTTGAGGTTAAAAAGTATATAAATTGTAATTTTTTAAAATAAAATAACCGATCGTTTTGCTAGATAAGACCCTTCTTCCTCGGCTGGGATCGTTTAGAGCCCTTTGAAGCTTCATTTAAATTGCATTTTGGAAGTTCAAACTCAGGGTTCTCACCATAGAAGTCCATTATATGGAGAGAAATCCTGAAATGTTTTCCTCAAAAAACATAATTTCTTTACGACTGAAGAAAGAAAGACATGAACACCTTGGATGACAAGGGGGTGAGTACATTATCTGTAAATTTTAGTTCTAGAAGTGAACTACTCCTTTAAATATGTATGCGTAAAGATTATTAAATTGACTACAAATAATAATTTAACTATCACAACAGACATTATCTGGTCAGTAGAAAGGAAAATATAACACTATTTTTTTTAATACAATGACTTAAAGATGTACTTAAAGATTATTAGATTTACAACAAATTATCATTTAATTATTACAACATTATCTGGACAGTAGAAAGGAAAATATTATACTGTTTTAATCAAATAAACATGTACTTAAAAGATTATTAAAATGACTACAAATAATAATTTAATTATCACAACAGACATTATCTGGTCAGTAGAACGAAAAATATAACATTATTTTTTAATACAATGACTTAAATATCTACTTAAAGATTATTAAAATTACTACAAATTATAATTTTAATTATTACAACAGATTTTATCTGGAAAGTAGAAAGGAAAATAACACTATTTTTTAAATAAAATGATACATGCAGATTTTTTACTGAAATGTATTATTATTATTATTATTCTGCATTGTGTTACCATATTAATTTCCATTCCGAACACAAAAACATGCTGGAATGACACCCTGATCCATGTAAATACCAGCGCTATAAATCATTGTACCATGGTACAGTCATAGTACTTTTTGTACGGTCAAATTTGTGATGCTGTCTAATAAATGAAAGGGTGTGTGTATGCAATAAGCACTTTTACTTCACAGCACTTATCAGATCAGACTAGTCAAATACTTGCAAGCAGTGGTCATGGACGTAAATGAATCCCATCTTAAAAGTGTCTACCACGGATTGCTTGCGTCAATCCTATTTCATTGTTTTGGAGGAAAAAGCGTTTCTACTTCTGCATGTTTCTCCAAATCAGCAGTTCATGCATCCAAGGGCACTGATGAGTCTGTGGTCAAGCAGTCCGGTTATAGCCAGAGACAGAGTTTTGGACAAGAACATGGAAAAAGGCAGAACGTTACTCCACCCATCCTCTGGAAGATACAAACGAACAGAGTTACAGACAGTCTAGACTAGATCAACTTCAAAACTGTACTGAAATCTATATTCTGGCATCTACATCACAAGCAATCACAGTTTCATCGCGACAGCTACGCATGTAGTACGTGTTTAGTAAATCAGCACATCTGATTGTTTTACATGTGAAATAAATGCTGGATTTAGGAGGATGTCATGCTTGAAACATTTCTGACATTGCTGAAATGTGTGTTAAATCAGGAAGGGCAGTAAATGTCTCAGTCTGTGGGATTTACGCACGATGAGGACGCAGCAAACACGCTGTAGGCCGACCACAAGCGTTCATGAACTGAAGCGCTGGAGATATAGTGTCACCGGTTCACGTTCAGCCATCTTGTTCATATTAAACGGCAAAAATGTTTTGCTGTTTGTGATGATTGATGGATGGCACCCAAAAATCATCATTTATTCACTCTCATGTCCAAAAACATGTATGGCTTCTTTCTTCTGTGGAACTTGATATTTTGAAGATTGTTTTAACTGTTTTTGTCCATATAATGAGAGTCAATTGGGTCCAAAACAAAATTGTATCCCACTGGCTGTCATTGTATTTTTATTTATTTGTTTCTTATTTATTTATTTTTATTTATTTGTGTGTGTGTGTGTGTGTGCAATCTTGAGATTTAAACTCATAATTCTGAGAAATCGAGTCAGAATTGCAAGATATCAACTCGCAATTGTAATAAAATGTTATTTTCCCCTCAGAATTGGACTTTATAAAGTTTATATATAGTTTGTATCAGGCAGTTCTGAGAAGAAATGTCAAAATTGCAAGTTTCAAACATGTATGGCTTCTTTCTTCTGTGGAACTTGATATTTTGAAGATTGTTTTAACTGTTTTTGTCCATATAATGAGAGTCAATTGGGTCCAAAACAAAATTGTATCCCACTGGCTGTCATTGTATTTTTATTTATTTGTTTCTTATTTATTTATTTTTATTTATTTGTGTGTGTGTGTGTGTGTGTGTGTGTGTGTGTGTGTTCCAATACAGATTTGTATGGAGGCCCATTTCTGCCACTGAATTAAAAAAAAAAAATGATATAAACTCACAATTGTGAGTTATAAATCAGAAATGCAAGATGCAATCTTGAGATTTAAACTCATAATTCTGAGAAATCGAGTCAGAATTGCAAGATATAAACTCGCAATTGTAATAAAATTGTATTTTTCCCTCAGAATTGGACTTTATAAAGTTTATATATGGTTTGTATCAGGCCATTCTGAGAAAAAATGTCAAAATTGCAAGTTTATATCTCACACTTCTGACTTCTTTTCTCACAACTGCAAGTTTATATCACACAATTCTGAGAAAAAAAAAGTCTTGCAAAAAACTGAAAGAAAGAAAAGTCGTAATTACCATTTTTAGTTTTTATTCAGTGGCAGAAACAGGCTTCCTTAAATTTGAAACAACATTAGGGTGAGTAAATAATGATAGCATTTTCTTTTTAAATGGAACATTGGATCAATATTTTCCAAACCCACACTATTCTGCCAGCCTATTCCATATATATATATACATACATCAAATTGAATGCAATTCCTTACCATGCATCATTATAGTTAAGGTTCTCAGAAAATGCAACTGGACCCAAATAAACTAATATATAAGTCTCGTAACAAGATCTACTGGGAATATGAACTGTGCAAAAATAAAAGACATTTGGAAAATGAACCCACAGAACAATAGCAATTCTTGGAATAATGGGCTATTACAGACTATTAATGAGCAGAAGTTGCGTTTACTGGACGAAGAGCCAAGCCAAGAGCATTTACAGCATCAAATGAGGTGTGAAGAGTCGAGAAAAAGACAAGGAGGTTGAAGGAGTCACATCTTTAGCTGAAAAAAATCAGCTTTATGAGAGTGAACAGTAGTACGCTTGTTACTTTTACAAACAGACGCATTTATCCATGACAGAAACCAGGTGAGAACACTTCATGAAGAGAATGAGCGTTCGCGACACTGGAACAAGTCACCATTACGACACTACCACAGCAAGACGAGCATATATTAACTCAATCTTCAATTCATCAGGTTTTGTGAGCTAAAAAAACCTAACGAGGCCCAAAGGGCCAGTGTGGCCGCACTGGACCATAAACATCTGAGATTTAATCATCTGAAATCTACAGCGGTTTTTGTGCTCTGGAGCACAGGCCAGCTCTCCCTGAGACTCAGCAGGGCTTCAATGCAGATGCCAAGCATTAGAGAACAACAACAGCATTCATAAAGGTGCAAGATTTAGAGCGTTTCAAATATAAACCCCATTCCACTTCACCTGAGGTTTGGAGGACAGTGAAAGAAAACATTTATTTTCCAAAATTCTGTTCCAAAACCTAGCGAGCTGCCTACCCAGACATCATAGACACACTCCTGACAACATTTATAAGGGTACGTTTATATGACTTTTTTCGGTTTCGTGCACAGGTCACAATGATCTCAAAACGATCCCCGTTCACACAGATACACAAAAACAATGAAAAACTGTATGATGTGAGGCCTGTAGTTGGCCATGTCACTTTGTAGTGAAACATTATGCGTATGCACACATATGCATACTTATAGACTGAACACGTAATATGCATGCACATGAAATCACTGTTTTCACAAATTCAGGTTTTCATAGTTTCACAGATAATGGTATTGTTTTCAAAAAAAATTTGCACTTTGAAACCAGTTTTCAAAAGTTCGCTTTTTCAAGTGCCCAAAAAACATTTTGTTGTGTAAATGAACGGCCAAAAAGCATAAAAAGTTTTCCGGTTTTCCGGTAGTGTAAACGCCCCCTTAAGACAGCAACAAATGGATCCTTAATGCAATTCCAAAATGCACTGTGACAAGCTCTGACAGAGTTGAGAGAAATTCTGATTTAAATCATATTTTATAAAAAAAAATAAAAAAAAACGGCAATAAATGTCGATTTTAAGTTGACCTTAAAGGGACAGTTTATCTAAAACTAAAGACTGTTACCATTCGCTCCTCTTCACGTTGTTCCAAACCTGCATTATTGTGTTTTGTGGAACACAAAATAACGTATTTTGAAGAATGTATGGACAAAAATATCTTCTTTCAGTTCCACAGAAGGTCATACAGGTTTGGACCAACATGAGGGTGAGTAAATGTTAACAGAATTTTCATCTCTTTAACCCTCATATATTATGCTCTGGTCATTTTGACTTGGAGAGGATTTTCTTTTTTTAGTTTGATTAAAACTAACTTACTTTCAAATAAATGGACAATGTTTGTAGTTTATATATATATATATATATAGGGTTTTTTCCCCACCTTGTTACACTTGTGGCGTTCCTGGTCAAAAGGGACCAGCCTACAAAATATGCTAGTAAATCTCTCATGCTATATAGTTACCAGTTATTGGATTCAATCTTTTTAAAAAGTAGTTTTCTTTCAGGAAATTATTGATTGTAGGCCTCATTGATCTGAGCTTATGCACCTAGCTTTTGAGTGAACATTGCCTAAATTATCCATAAATAATGCTTTTTTTCCTCTCAAAAACTGAGGTGCAGAAGCTCAGATCATGTGAGAAAAATATGTTTTTGAACTTTAAATCATGAAAAATAATTCTCGCAGACTCCCAAAATAAACCAATGAACTTGTAAATGAGCATAATATGGGCACTTTAATGCTTTGAGGAGATTGTGAGGTGTCCCGTACCCCAGCGGACTCACACAAGCATCACGGTTCAAAGCAATTTTATTGACAGAGCCAAAGGGAAGGTGGGGGGGTCCCACAAACCCCAGGCCTAATCCCTCAGAGAAAAGCCCCACATTTAGGCCCTAGTACACTTAATCCAGGGCCTCTGTTCACAATACACTTCAGATCTTCTTCTGGCCGCTGCGCTTCCGCTTGGGGCCCATCCGGTGCCATGAAAAACACAAAGAGAGAGAGAGAGAGGTTAGGAAACTACAACACATGGATGGTTTCAACAAATAAAACTTGAGCGGTGATTTACGTAAAGCTTCCACACGATCATCACCGTGATGACTGAGTGATATAAACATCCAGTGTGTACAATATCTGATAGCGCTACGCAGCTCGCCCGGCTGCCAAACCAAACACCATGCATCCAAAAGAACATGTGTTTTATTTACAAGTCAAAGGCACAAAATACAACAGAGACAATAATAAAACCACTAAATTAGAACGCTAACCCCTCATGAAGAAACACTCACCCTCCTTCTGTCTTCATCCTTCTTGTGTCCGTGCCAGCACAAACATGGATAAAGCGCACGTACGTATCACAAACACACACTAGTGGGCATTGTGAGTGTTTAGACGGAGCCCCCGTGTCGAGATGGAAAAACAAACTTCTCTGAATGGACAGATAAAGGAGGCCAGAGGAGAGATCATGTTTACAGGAGACGTGTCTGTTTGCCACATGTTTATTCTGATGCAGCAACAGCTGAAATATTTCAAATCCACGATTCAACACACAAGTCCAGATCTGAGATTTGATTAGATTTGACCTGAACAAAAATATACTGTGGTGGTACCATACTGACAGATGGTGCTTTCAAATTTACACTACTCTTCAAAGATTTTTAAAATGTTTTTGTAGGAAGTTTCTTATGCTTACCAAAGCTGCATTTATTTGGTCAAAAATACAGTAAAAACAGTAATATTGTGAAATATTATAACAATTAAAAACCACTGTTTCCTATTTGAAATATAATTTATTCTTGTGATGCAAAGCTGAATTTTCAGCATCATTACTCCAGTCTTCAGTGTCACATGATCCTTCAGAAATCATTCTGATTTTTTTTCTGCCGATTTGATCCTAACGAAGCATTTCTTGTCAGTGTTGAAAACAGTTGTGCTGCTTAATATTTTTGTGCAAATGGTGATAAATTTGTTTTGTCTCAGAAAGTTCAAAAGAACAGCATTTATCTGAAACAGAAATCTTTTGCAACATTCTAAAAGTATTTACTGTAATTTTTAATTGATTTAATGCATCCTTCCTGAATAAAAGTATAAATTTCTTTAAAAAAAAAAAAAAAACTAAAATATTTTAAACAGCAGTATATAGTATTGTTTAAGTGTCACACACATATTTTCATAAAAATGCAAAGAATATCATGGTATTAGCATCATAGTAGAGTCCATAAAACTATGAAATCACCAGTACATTCCTAAAGAGTTCTGTTCAAATTTCTGTTCAAGTACAAAACATACAATGCTGCTTAATAAAAAAAAAAAAAAAAAAAAAAAGGTCTTCTGTTCAATAACAGAAAGCTAACCTCACCACATTCAAGTCCTCTAAATAATCTGATTCATTGTACTCAACGCCAGTATTCGAGTGGGATGACGGCAGAATCATTACCAGAGGTTACGTTTCATCCTCACATCTCATTCCATGTTTACCGTTTTCCTTTTCCTCGCTTCCCATCGGTTCATGTGGCCTATCCATACAGAAACCCAGCGGTTAATTTCACGAAACATGAAGAGAGTCTCAGAGCAGAGAAAAATCTTCACCAGCGCCACAAAGCAACCAGTGTTTCTGTCCTGCGGTCGCCACTCGATGATGCTAAATCCAAGTACATGTCTTCAAATCAAACTGCACGCTATGAGGGCAATAGAGGGGATTTACCAACACTGTGTGTGTTTCAACAGGCTTTGAACAATATCAGAGCGTTTACCTCTACTGGAATAGGATGGTAAAACGGATTGTGCAGAATGCAGCCTCAGCGTGGGTCACAGTGTTTGGAGATGATCTTGGATGTGCTCCGAAACCTGAAAAATGATACCTTTGTGAGCAGTATACAGAGGAATGACTCCAACTGCATGAGATCCTTTTTACTCGTATGACTTTATGTGGTTTTTGATAGCATTGTAGATGTATCCTTCACTGTCTACAGTATTCCACAATCCTAAGGAAAAAATGGCATCTAAAGGAGCAAATGAATTAAGTGCATTTAAACTGTTAAAAAGAATCTTAAAGGAATAGTTCAACCAAAATTTAAAATGAGGCCATCCAAGATGTAGAGGAGTTTGTTTCATCGGAACAAATTTGGTGAAATGTAGCATTACATTACTTGCTCACCAATGGATCCTCTGCAGTGAATGGGTGCCATCAGAATGAGAGTCCAAACAGCTGATAAAAACATCACAATAATCCACAAGTAATCCACACCCCTCCAATCCATCAGTTAATGTCTTGTGTAAAGTCAAAAGCTGTGTTTGTAGGAAACAAATCCATCAAGCCATTTTAACTTGAGTCTATAATCCATAATAAAGCTTCCTCCAGTGAAAAAGTCCATCATCTGTTGTCGTCTCATATCAAAATATTATAATCAGCATATCTGTTTAGAACCGTTTTTGCTTGTAAACAGTACTTGATCTGTGCAGATTTCTTTCCTGATTCAGACAAGATGACTTTTTCACTGGATAAAGCAATATGGATAGAGGACTTGTGTTTTAGCCAGAAGCAACACTTTAAAGATAAAAGCGTCTATTACATGGCTTTATTTCAAACAAGCATACAGCTTTTTCCTTCACAAGACATTAACTGATGGACTGAAGTGGATTACTTGTGGATTATTGTGATGTTTGTATCAGCTGTTAGGACTCTCATTCTGACGGCACCCATTCACTGCAGAGGATCCGCTGGTGAGCAAGTGATGGAATGCTACATTTCTCCAATTCTCTTTGCATGAAGAAAAAAAAAAAAGATCTACATCTTGGATGGTCTGAGAATGAGCAAATTGTCAGCAAATTTTCATTTTTGGGTGAACTATTCCTTTAAGCATTTTAAGATATAAACATAAAAACTGCACACTTCAGCTACATTTATGAATTGAAAACCATTAAATCAATTAAGGAGATGATAACGCTAATGTGACTATGAAGAGCATATCACTGTGCTGATGGGGACAATAAATAAGGACTAAATGATTTAGGACAAACTAAATAATTTGGTCTGTCAACACAAATAGCTTGTGGCTCGCAGCCCTCTTAAAACACACCATGGCCAAATTTTCTAAAATGGTAAAGTGATGCCTGGTGTTTTTACAGTCCTGGCTCCAGAGCTCCGCTGGCACAGTTCAGCAAACACAGCGCAGAGATGCTAACACAGTGTGGCAGTGCCAACAGAGGCCTGAGAGAGAGACTAAAAGAGAAAGATAAAACAGTTACAAAGGAGGATGCAGTCTCAGAAGAAACACCCACAGACAGCACGATCCCAAAACATCCACTCGCATACTGCACAGAAATGGCACTTGATTCCTCTGACAAGCTTTAATGCGATTTTTCGACTTTTGTGACTTATGTGACCAGTTAACCTGGAAATAAAGTCATGGTTAGACAAACACATCCGAAGAACTAATCACTAGTTTCACCAAAGTTCACCAGGTTAATGGCATCAAATCTCTGAAAGACACTTTTCACATTTTCAGACACAATAGAAAATTAACAAAAACATTGACCTGTAGAACTATACTGCCTGCTTTTATTCAGTAAGGATGCATGAAATCGATCATAAGAGATAGTAAAGACATTTATAATGTTACAAAATATTTCTGTTTCAAATAAATGCTGCTGTTTCTGTTGGTCAAAAAATATATCACAGTTTCCACAAAATGTATTACCACATTGATAATAAATGTTTCTTGAGCAGCAAATCAGCATTAGAATGGTTTCTGAATGGTCATGTGACACTGAAGACTGGCGTAATGGTGCTGAAAATTCAGCTTTGATCACAGAAATAAATTACATTTTTCAATATACATTATATATAATTTAATTATTTTAAATTGCAAAAATATTTCACATTATTACTGTTCTTACTGTATTTATGATCAAATAAATGCAGCCTTGGTGAGCACAAAAGGCGTCTTTCAAAAATTCTGAAATTTTCAACACTTTTGCATTGACGTCAACTGATTCAACCCACCTTTAAAAACAAAAAAAACTGGTCGCTTTAAATGTCATGCAAACAATCTATTCCTGTTTAAGTGGGCTGTTCTCAGGCAGAAAAATCTGAGACAGTCTCAACTAAGCATTATTCATGTGGCCATCCACAGACATAATGAACTGCATCAGATGTCAGGTGACTCCTGCCGAGGTCTCACTGTTCATTTCGCACGTTCTCTGGATCTACAGCTGGCTCTCGCTCTTGGTTCAACACCAAGGCCACCCACCCCTTCTCACCAGAGCCAGTTCTTCTGACAAAACACACCGTCCCCGGCCAGAACTGAGTGAGTCAGCTGTCTGCATCAGCATTCACACGTTACTCTGTAGATCTGACCGAAGCGCAGGAACGAGAACTGGAGTTCGGCCCAGAGAATCTCACCTACATCTGGACAAGAGGAGATGCTTTAGTGCTAGAAAACACAAAAAACCTGCTGCTCCCACAAACAGCAACAAATTGAGACCACACCAGCAGATTATATACTTTTTTTTTAATTTAGTTTGAAACAAAACAATAATATCAAAATAAAAGCACTCGAGCTATTACTTCAACCGAAAGACAAAGCGAGAAAAGAAAAATCTGTTCCACTGGAAAATGCATTGATTCAACCCTCCAGCAAAGCCAGTAACTAGTCTTTCATCGTATGACGTACAATGTGTCATAGCACCTGGTTTGGATAGTATTAGCCACTTTAGAAGAACAGAAATATCAGGACTTTGGGAAAGCAGTGATCTATGTCACCAAAGGCCAAGCGGTTTAGGGTCACGACGGTCTAGAAATACCCAGCCAAACTGATTCAGAATAGGGGTTTGCCCTATCGCACATCATTTCTTGTTATACGGTTAGTTAAAATGTGATTGGTGAGTTGTAAATGGGTAATATCTTGGGATACACTATGAGATAACACATGCGTGGCTGCGTGTTGCATGTGTGCGAGCGTGATTATTACAAAGCGCTGCTTGCCAGAAAATATAAAAGTAGAGTTCAAAGAGATTACGAAAGACTGGGTGAGTGAAGCAATGCACAGCAGTACAAAAAAAGAACAAAACTGTACACACAGATGGGGAAAAGACTTCTGGCAGACAAATAAACAATCAGGAAGACAATAAACAGACAAGTGTACAAGAGGACAAACTCTTACATGTTTTGAAAGACAAACAGGGGGAAAGAGAGACAGACAGATGGTTGTAAGGTATGAAGGGGCTCTAGGCTCTGTAGAGCAGGATTCTCTCTGCACACGTCTGGCCCACCAGACTAGCGTACTGCTCCACTTCCTTCTCGTCGTTCGAACCCTTCCGCTTACGGGCGTAGGCCGCATAGGGCATCACTGTCCTCCTGTGGAGCACTAACACCCTGCCCAGTTCCTTCAGTGCGCGAGCATCACCTACAGAAGTACACAGAGAGAGGAGAAAAGCTAAAACTAAAAATTCTGAATTTTGAAATTCAAAACAATGTGTATAACAGTTATTTTCAACTGGAAAAGCACATTTTTGAATGTTGCAAATATTAGAAGTCTACTTTCTTAGAATCAAATTCAAATTGTAAGTCTGCATCTTGTTTGCCACCTCAATTCAAATTCAAATCCAGTGCTGAAAAACTAAAGCGCAGCAGGATCATGGAAATTAAAGACCATTTTGATCCCCATGAAGTCACCACTTAACTACAGACTAAGCCTAAGGTTTTGTTCTGAACTTCCTAGCGAGCTGCCTTGCTGTGTACTAGCTGCTGTATATATGCAGCTACCTTCTAAGTTAGTTACCTAAAATGCTTAACATAGGCTTTCTTTGACTTGCTAATTTTGTGTTCCCTTTTATTGTGCAGTAGTTGTGCTGTTTTAAAATGTTTTATAAATAGATTTGAAATAGTTCAAATAGGTGTTTTTTTTCTTTCTTTTTTTCAGTCTCTTATGCTTACCAAGCTTGAATTTATTTGAAAAATACATAATTTTTCAATTTATTGCTGATGCAAAGCTGAATTTTCAGCAGCCGTTAGTCTTTAGTGTCACATGATCCTTCAGACATCATTCTAATATGCTGAGTTCAAGACACATTCTTTATTATCAATATTGAAAACAGTTTTGCTGTTTTTGGTGAAAGCTGTGATACTTTTTTCAGGACACTTTGATGAATGGAAAGTTGAAAAGAACAGCATTTATTTGAAATAGAAATCTTTTGTGGCATTCTAAATGTCTTTACTGTGAATTTTGCTCAATTTAATGCATGCTTGCGGACAAAAAAAAAAAAACATTTCAACAAACAAACAAAAAAACTCAAACTGTTGAACTGCAGTGTACATGAAATGCACTTTAGAGTCTAGCCAAATAAAAACCTTACAAGGTCCGAATAAACTCCCAGGTAAGCAACTACAACTGTGCTTTGACATTTGCACAGGGAAGCACAAAGCACATTTTCAATTTTGCCTAAAATTAAAGCCAAGGAAGGCAGCCCTCCAACTAACAACGCTACCTTAATTTGACATCCTTCACTGACACAACATGAAGTCACTGGGTGGAGGGATAAACGTCAGTGCATGTGGTCTGAACTCAAAGGTTCAAATGAGGGTCAGGTGTAGATTCTAACTCACAATTAGCCAGGTATGATGAAAAAGGATCTCTCCACCCTTAGGCAAAGACACCGGGTCAGTCAGGGTTACTACAGCTTGACCTCAATCGTCAAAAAAAAAATAGAAGCAGAACCGTTCCAAAACCAGCGTCTCAGAGCAGAACAGCCAGAGACGTGTAACAATGACTCCTTCAGTGAAGGAACAGCTTGGTTGGTTCCCATTTGTTTATAGGACTTCACTCCAGCAAGCCAAAATTCAGGCACACATTGCGTATTCAGTCAAGAAGCCAACACCTTCCCCCATGACTATTAAAACAGGAATTGCTGAAGAAGAAGAAGAAAAAAAAGAAGCAGTCATTTGTGGAAGCCTGAAAATGGCCCTCCAAGACAGCAGGAGGTTAAAATAGAGGAGAAAAAACCACTAGGTCTGGCTGACTAACCTAAATGAAGAATTACAACGTCAACTCAAATAAACTCACATAGTAGTACTGAGCAACGGCACTATGAAACAAGGCTTTGTCACGTTACCATTAAAAATTCTGAATGTTTTTGACATTAAAATAAATTTATTTGGATTTGCAATTTAAGGAAGTACCTTATAGCATTCGAAATTTAGCTTTTTCATTTAAAGTTAAAAGAAAGGACCATTTAGAATGTTGCAATTAATTGGAATTCTGTTTCCTTAAATTCAAATTCAAATTGCAATTCTGCACCTTGTTTGCCACCTCAATTCAAATTCAGAAACTGAATTTAAAAGTCATTACCAATTCAGTCCTCAGTGGTGAGGAAACACTGTTAATAAAGCTAAAGAACATACTAAAATACTTTGCTATACAACATACTCATATACTAAAAACAGAGTAGACAAAAAGTGGCGCTAGAGTAGACAAAAGGTGGCGCTAAATTAAATTTTGGCATAAAGTACTGGGAAAATACCGGAAAATAAAAAATAATAATATTGCACAAACTGACAGAAATACACAAACTATAGGCCACCAGCCTTAAAGGGATAGTTCACCCAAAAATGAAAATTAGCCGATTATTTACTCACCCTCAAGCCATCCTAGGCATATATGACTTTCTTCTTTCAGACGAATCCAGTCGGAGTTATATTAAAAATGGACTTTGATCTTCCAAGCTGTTTAATGTCAGTCAGTGGGTGTTGCAGTTCATCAGTCCAAAAGAAGTGAAATTAAGCGCATACATCCATAATAAAAAGTGCCTCACACGGCTCCGGGGGGTGAACAAAGGACTCCTGTAGTGAATCGATGCGTTTTTGTAAGAAAAATATCCATATTCAAAACGTAATAATCCCTTTAATGTATCTTGCGCCAACAGTTGTACTAATCCCTTTAATATATCTTGCGCCAACAGTTGTACACGGAAGCAGCTCCGGGAGGATGATGTAAGATGTCGGCGTTGTGCATGCGCCCGTGAGTCTCATGAAAACCAAGGTTTGTTTACAGGAGCAAAGGAAGCAAGGTTTCCTTACTTTAGCAAAGGAAAACCAGTCTCCTCTTGGCTTATATCAAAATCGATTTGTACTTCTAATTCATGACCGTTGTTTTGTTTTGATCTCTCCCCTGCGCTTCCGCGTTCGTCACTAATCACGCAACGCCGACGTCATACGTCATCCGCCCAGAGCTGCTTCCGTGTACAACTGTTGGCACAAGCTAGATTAAATTGATTATTACGTTTTAAATATGGTTATTTTTCTTACAAAAACGCATCGATTCGCTACAGGAGGCCTTTGTTCACTCCCCGTAGCGGTGTGAGGCACTTTTTATTATGGATGTATGCGCTTAATTTCACTTCTTTTGGACTGATGAACTGCAACACCTGCTGACTGACATTAAACAGCTTGAAAGATCAAAGTCAATTTTTAATACAACTCCGACTGGATTCGTCTGAAAGAAGAAAGTCATATGCACCTAGGATGCCTTGAGGGTGAGTAATTCATGGGCTAATTTTCATTTTTGGGTGAACTAACCCTTTAAATACAGCTGGAGGAACATGCGGGAAAATAAACACCGGGATATGCAAAACTCCAGGCCAAGAGGGACAGATGAGAAACAATATATTGCTAAGGAATTTTTTTTTTTTTGTGAAAGTTATGATTGTTATTAACAGATCTGACACTAGCTCAGGGCTCTGACTCTGCGAAGTGCCTCATCTGGAAGCCAGCTGACAGAGATTTAATGGGGATGCTGGGTAATGTAAATTAGCCCTCATCATTTCACACACATAGGGGGTAGGGTTTAATTTTCACTGTTTCCCTGTAATATAACCAGTAAAACTCATCCGCCACACAGACACTGTTCAAACTTGGCTTCGGGTTTTGTGGGAGATTGAGGGAATGAGAAAAGGTGAGACTGGAGGGGGTGGAAAAGAGAAATGAAATATAAAACTGGAGCAAAACTACAGTACCGACACTGTTCTTTCATTGTAATACAAAAATAAAAGAGCAAACACTGATGAGAAGAAAAGCATATGTTGTGTTTTTAAAGTTCTTCCAGATCACGCCATTTGACCAGAACCACAGTATTAAACCAGCATAAACCAGCCTGAACTAGTAGGGAAATCCACCCTGATCTTTTAAGGAGAAGTTGGGGGGGAAATAAAATAAAAAGGAAACAAGATGGATTAGGTGCACTCTGTACTTTTGGCACACTGTGGTCACAGAAAGTATTTGAACAAGTATTTGAACACTTATGCAACGCTAAAAAGTGTCTGAATTTCATCACATATGCAGTATATAAAATCAAATGACACCTGCAAACAAAAGACAACAACCACTACAATGAGTCACAATATTTTGTCTTCATTTTGAACAGTACATCTATTGTTTGATTTCCAACTTTACAATCTGTGAAACATTTGTATTGAAAAGTGTATTTTGTTGTCTGATGCAGAAGAGGTCTTATAAATGTACAAATCTGTATGTTCTGCATCTGATTTGACCTGATCCTGGTCTGTAATGGAGAAAGATGCTAGCCACTCCAGACTGTAATATGATAGCAGCATGCAGACAGATAAAGCAGGATAAATAGAGTGTGAGGAAGACAGACAGCAAAAGAGTGAGCGAGAGAGAAAAAAATGGAGAGAGGAAAAAGAGAGGTAGCTGGCAGTCCATCACACTACATTAAATAAATTATGATAAATGAAGAGCAGACGAGACCCATGAACAGCAAGTTCTGGACGTTCTCTCATAACCGTATAAAGCCCCTGCCTACACCCCCAAACCAAACACTGAGCTTTATTATTTCCACTCAAAAAGAAGAAAAAACATTCCCTGGAAAACCCCTTTAGGCGCTCAATGCTCTGTTTCTGTCCCAGTAAGGTACTGCACTTACCCCGTTAGAGAAAAACAAAAGCTTACTTTATACTTTTATACAGCACATCTTCATTTATTCATCCATTGGCACTTTTTTTGCTTGCAAACAGTAGTTCCTGGAATTAAATAAGATTTGAGTTTAAAATTCAAGTCAATCCAAAATTCTAAATCAGCACAAATTTGATACCGTGAATACAGAACTGAGTGAGGACCGTGGTCCTCTGGGGTAAACAGGTTGCGTAATACATTAGCATTTTAAAGAGACAACCCAAGCGAATGCATCTAAAATGCAGGAGAATATGTGCTTAGCATGGTATTATGCAACTCAAGTGGGCATATTTTAAGAAGGAAAAAGTTCAGAGGTAGCCTATAGGATTGCCCTTAGGGCAAGTTATTTATTTTTCATTGGCTCAAGTTAAAAAAATATAGATGTGAATAATTTCCCTAAATTTTTTTAATTGGATGAATGAAACATTTTTTTCAGTGTGAGATCATTTACCCTTAAATGGGACTACAGCAAAAGAAACTGTATTTTACACACATTATGAATTTTTGGTCTGAATTAAATGTCAGGTATTGCAAAACAATACAGAGACAATAAACAGCAAATTCTTATATTGTTTTCTTCACAGGCTGCATGCAAAAATAAACAGCACGATATGAGTAGTCTGATTTGTGAATGAATGACTTTTATAAGCGATTCTTTTAATGAATCACAAATCTGAATGAATATATTATATAGCCAACAGATTCAAATTTTGATGTCATGACATCATGTATATCATATTCAGCAAATACAAAAGACCTTGACTCATTTAAGGAGAGAGTAAAAGAAAATGAAAACGGGGTTGAGATATCAAACAGCAATAAACAATTCAGAATAAAAGCTTTTATCTGCTCAATTAAGCACGACAATAACACTGTACAGAGCCGTCATGACAGTTGGGCTCTTTTCATTCAGTCAATCCAAACATCCGCTCCGTATATAAACACACTCCTTCCCCCGACCCATTCATCCATCCTCTAACTCGATTAACACTCCCGTCAAGCGGCATCAGGCTTTCTCAATCAGCCGCGCTGGAGGTTCACCGACACTCTGCTTCAGGGACTGATCTGTCCTGGGGTCAAAGGTCAAAGGTGATAAATCGAACTTTCTCTGGAATGAGAGAGATGGCTGACCAAAGAGGTTTCTGACACCCCGGCACGCTCCTCAAAGAGGCGGAGGAGGAGGTCTGGAGCAACTACAGAAGCTTCCTACAGAAACACATGTTTGCGACATACTAAAACTATTTATTAGAACTTTTCTGTGCATGTGTTCACCAACGGTCAAAAGTTTGGAATAGTTAAGATTAAATGTTCAATTTTTTTTTATAACGTTTTTTTAATAATAAAAAAAACAATAGTCATGTGAAATGTTTTGCAATTTAATATAACTGTTTCCTGTTCAAATATATTTTAAAATGTTATTCCTGTGACGCAAAGCTGAATTTTCAGCATCATTACTCCAGTCTTCAGTGTCACATGATCCTTCAGAAATCATTCTAATATGCTAAATTTGCTGCTCAAGAAACATTTCTTATAATATCAATGTTGATAACAGCTGTGATCAAATAAATGCAGCCATGGTGAGCAAGAGACTTCTTTCAAATATCCAATTTATTAAAAACTTTTGGCCAGGAATGTACAGTAACTCTACCTACACATTATGATATAAATATCCATTCATCCAGCAACCGCTTGCTGACAGATTCAGCCAGTAATTTGTTAGACTGATTCAAACTGATAACTTTGTGTGTTGGCAGCAAATACAACACAATAAATTGTGTTTATTTTTATCATCACATTTAATTCAAACTCCAAACCCACAAATCAGATGAATTATAGTTTATTTTGCCATGGCGCTGTAGATTCAGCCCAGACTGTCAGTCCTAAAGATTAAATTTGAAAAACAAATCAGAGCAGCGTAAACATAGCCAAATAAAATCAAGAGTTTCACAACAATTTTGTGGCGTTCATGTGCACTCATCACATAAATACAATTATTCTGACATGACCTGAATCCTGTCGGTCACCAGCTCAGAAGGTCAGTATGATACTCTGTCACTGGCCTGGTCCATGCCACATAAGCTCTTGATAAACAGATACAGCCAGATTTACCTTATCAGGCAGTAACCCCACGATTGAAGAGTTCAAGCAGTATGGGAGTAAACATACTCCACAGACACTTCATTAAAGTGAGCTTCATCTTCTGGACTGATCATTCGCTGCCCTGACTCAGTACTGTTTTCTCCAATCACAGAGGCCCCTGACAGAATGTTTTTGTTTCAACTCTGAACTCACACAAAATTCAATCAATCATGTGTCGGTTGAGGACTGCAGAGGATGAAAGATTTGTTAGATCAGGACAAATACATTATGTCAGATAGACCACCAGTACTATATCACATATCACAGCTAGAACAAGAACTAGTCTGAACCACAAACAAACTGTGTGTTTTTGGGATAGATTCACACTGCTCTGTGTAGATGATAATGAAAAAATAAAGTAACAGTTGACAGAAATGCAAATTCATTTAAAGTCATTAAAAAATAATGAAAAAAAAAAAAGAGTAAAACAGAAATCAAGCTTTAAAGACTTTTAAAATTAAAACGTTGTTTAAAATCATTTAAAGTGTTATGATACATATGAGAACCAATGTGTGGTGCCAATGTCATCAAACCTGGCGTGTCACAATGCACATGCATAAATGAGATTGTAAGAGATACTCCACCCAAAAATGAAAATTCTGTCATTATTTAATTACTCTCATGTCGTTCCAAACTTTTTTCCAGAAAGGAAAGTAAATATGACTTGACTGTATGACTTTCTTTGCAGAACATAAAAATGTATTTTGAAAAACGCTAGAAACCGTATTCTTAAAATTTATTCTTTTATGTTCAACTGAAGAAATAAAGTGACACGTTTGGAAAAATAAACAATTTTTATTTTGGGGTGAATCATCACTTTAAGAGCTATGAGCGGTATTAACCTTAGAACAATTTCATAGTTCAAAATGACTTTAGTGATTAATAAAAAAGTATCATGTTCTTAGTTTTTGAAAGAGGGCACAGAGTTTATAAATGGCATTTCTACATTCGGTTCCTGATGCAGCTCCGATGTGGCTTCCACAGAATCCAAACATCGACCTTGTAACCAACCGTCAGACCACTGGCCTTGAGCTCTGCTGAGAAACAGGCCTGAAATAGTTGGTCTGTCTGGCCAAGAATAACAGGTCATGTAGGACTGGAGGCACCACAAGAACGATTTAAAAACACTGGGGGAAACGAAGGCCCGCGTCTGGTTGCCAGTCAGCGCAGAGGTAGGTCAAACAAGACCAAGGGCCTCCCAAGATCTGCAATCCAAACCAGTACGAAACGTGTGGGAAGCCATGAGGATTACGATGAGGTCATTCTTATTGGCATCATTCTCAAAAAACAAACAAAAAAAAAATCATTTATAGACTTGAGAATATTTCCTATCCGTACCCTTCGCGGTTTTGACTTCGAAAAAAGAGAGGCCGTAACACGTGTCCTAACCAGGCACGATGTGATAAATTCTCTCTCGTCTTACGTTTATCTTCGTTTTGTCCTAACCAGCCACACTACGACAAGCAACACAATATTTCATTGGTTGCTCGATTCTGGAGCCCCGCCCACAGTGAATCTGATTGGTCCAAAATCCTGCTTCAAATAACTTAGTCATGTCAGACGCCATAATTAAATTGACACAAATGTTGTGTTGTAAAATCAGATTATACTTAGGCCCTGAAGACAGTACAACCTAATGGATAGAGAGTCGGACTTGTAACCCGAAGGTCGTGGGTTCGAGTCTCAGGTCCGGCAGGGATTGTAGGTGGGGGGAGTGAATATCCAGTGCTCTCACCACCCTCAATACCACGACTGAGGTGAGAACCTTGAGCAAGGCACCGAACACTAAACTGCTCCGGGTGTGTGTGTGTGCGTGTTTGTTCGCTACTCACTGCTGTGTGTATGCACTTGGATGGGTTAAATACAGAGCACAAATTCCAAGTATGGGACACCATACTTGACCACACGTCACGTCCTTTCCTTTCCTTTTAAGACCTGACTGGCTGCAATTTTAATGCTTCACACAACATTTCATTTTCAATAAGGACATATTACTTGACTTTGGACACTTTGCATCGTGTCTGGTTAGGAAACTGTGTAATGCCATATTCAGCTGACACGCTACTCCAAATGGAAACAGTATCAGTCACTTACATGACACTTCCATGAGGATCATCGAGTTTTGGCACCCTCTTCATCAACGGCTTCAGAGACGAGTTCAAACGGCTGACCGTGAGCGTAATCTCTCCTTGACCCTTACCTCAACCCTGCTCCCCGAACGCTCTATTTAACATCCAAACGCTCAGCTATGACTTAAATATTTACACACAAGAGAAGTACAGGCACACTTACATTTGCCCCAGTGTGTTTACAGGGCTGACAGGGTCAAATGTGAAGACAGATGAACCCGATGAAAAGGAAAGTGTGCTAAATGCCATGATAAAATGGGTGAGATTAAAATGCTATCGTTTCTTATAGAAAAAGGTTCACCTAGAAATGTAAGTGTCATTATTTATATTACTAATGTTTGTTAAAACCCATATATTTTTTCCTTTAAAAAGAAAACAAAACATTTGCCAAAAAAAAAACAAAAACACACACACTTTACATTTTACATACAGTACATAGTGATCAGGGGTTGCAGAGCTCCAAAATGTACGAAAAATAAAATCAGTGAAAAATTGGTTCAGGTATAAAATCAATAAAAAAGGGGAAAAAATCAGTTTCTTTGCACAAAGCTATCAGATGACTGATTCCCTCAACCCCCACCATTTTTGGAGCTTTTAGTTGTATGGAAAATATATATTACTGTTCAAAAGTTTGCAGTCAGTATGTTTTTTTGTTTGTTTTTTGTTTTTTTTTAACAAGTTAATAGTTTTATTCAGCAAGTTGATCAAACGTGATCATAAAGATGTTTACATTTTTAATAAATATTTCTATTTCAAATAAATGCTGTTCTTTTAACTTTCTATTTCGAATCCTGAAAAAATGTATCACCATTTCAACAAAAATTAATCAGTACAAATGTTTTCAACACTGATGACAGAGAGAAATGTTTCTTGAGCAGCAAATCAGCATATTAAAATTGTTTCTGAAGGATCATGTGACACTGAAGACTGGAGTGATGATGCTGAAAATTCAGCTTTGCATCACAGAAATAAATTAAATTTTAACATATATTCCAGTTGAGACCAGTTATATAAAATTGTAACAATATTTCACAATATTTTATAGTTTTTCTATATTTTTGATCAAATAAATGCAGCCTCGGTGAGCATAAGGAGGTGTATTTCAAAAACATTTACCACAAAAAAAATGTGTGTGTATGAGCTCAATGGGAGAAATAACAGCATACAAGTTTGGAGCAACATGAGGGTGAGTAAATAATGACAGATTGTTCATTTTTGGGTCAACTACTCCTTTAACATTATGTTCAGAGGGGACGTCTGACATAAAACAGACATGAGGGTATGGATGGATAAAGATCACAATGAGAAGGAAAAATAAATGCATTGTGGTCTGCCCAGAGTGGACGTGCCAATGCTCCCTTCATCCTCTGCCTACATCCCCCAGCACCAAATATGAATTCACAATGTTGACAGAATAACAGAAATGCCTCTATAAACCAGTGAAAAACAGATCTTTGTGCAGAGACAACATCTAAAGTCAGGACATCAGAAACACCTCCGCTGTGGGCTGGAGTGGCACATCCTGATTTAGCAGCGACTCCATCAGCCTCTCAGATTACATCAGCACTGCACCTCTGCAGCGATTCCTGTGCTACAATTTAAATTTAATAACACTGTCTGTCATAAGCAGACCCATGGTATTTTTACACAAATTTTATTTGGGGAAAATCTGAGGAATTTTGTGTAACTGATTTAAACATTAAAATGAGTTGTTCCTGCAAGAACCACACTTTTATTGATAGCTGAATAATCAAGTTAGGCAAAATATTTCACAAACAAACATCTTATGTGTGAACACAGGTGGGGAATGTGTAGAGCTTTGAGAAAATATTTTTATAGGCTCTATCATGAGGCACTAAACATACTATATCAGTTCTTACTTGTACTATTCAAGTAAAAAATACCTTTATAATCTTTGGTGAAAATGTTTTAAGATGCTCTGCCTCTGCACCGGCATTGCTTTTCAGTCTCTCTGACTCTACTCTGGTATGTAATGCCCTCTTTTCATGATCAAAACATTTTGATTAAACACTATAAACAGTAAAAACTACACAGACATCTAGACATATCAAAAGTTTGGACACACTAAACTGAATTTGCTTCTTTTAGATCAGGTCCTATCTTTACATTTTTGCATAAAACTATATTTCAAATCGATGTTGGAGGAAATGGAATAATATAAGGGAAGAACAGCAAATGTCTGAGTATTTATAGTGTGAATTTAATATATATATATATATATGTATGTATATGTGTATGTGTATGTGTATGTGTGTGTGTATGTGTACATGTACATGTGTATGTGTATATGTGTAAATATATATATATATATATATATACACATATACACACACACACACACATATATATATATATATATATATATACACGTATACACACATAATACATATCGGTATTTGTTGGCCTGTATGCTGTCTTTAAAAAAATTAACGTAATTCAATGATGTTAAAACAAATGATAGTTTTATCACCTTTGATAGTTTACAAATCAGTCTTTATGCACAAATTTCCATATAAATTTATAATTTTAAATGGATGTTGGAGCAGATAATGAAAGAAACACCATTAACAAATGTCCAGCATACATGGATGCATTTTCATGAAGTTGGCTGATGAAATGCCTATGTGTAGTTCAAATATGAAGTATTATTTTGGTCTCTACATAATCTCATACTTCCAGTTGTGTTATTTCATAGTTTCCATGACTTTACTATTATTCTAAAATGTGAAAAACAGCAATAATAAACACTGTGAAGGCGTGTCCAAACTTTTAGAGTACTAAAATGAAAAATCAGAGAAAAAGAAGAAGAGCATAAGCACTCTTTTATTCATCAGTGCCTCTCCCTCCCTCTTTGGTCCAGGCATGGCGTCTGCTTGTCGGTACTGATATTATTACTATTATTATTATCATGGTCATCAAGCCCACAGTTCTGGGACGTGACCACAGCACTGACCCCGCTTGACTGCCGCTGCAGAATCCTGGACGCTCTCCATGCCTGGATCCAGTCCTGTTATTTCAACACACGTTTCACAGGACCAACGCACCCCTCCTTTTGTTCACAGAACTGAGATCTATAAACACAGTTGATGGTTTACAAATTGAGCTCCAACGAAATGGCATCCAAGGAGCAAGTTTGCCGAATGGCTACCATTATTAAGCTGACACAAATGACGTATATTGCATAATTACAGTCATGGGAAATGCTGTTACATATTGATTTTACAGTTGGCCCCTACCGACTCCACCGACGTGTCAAACTGATTAGTAAGTGTGATAGTAAAGTGTCATGACGTGGTCAAATGGAGTGGTTCCCGAAACCCACTTGTGGTGATGGATCTCCATTAGATTTCACTCATTCTGACCCGGAGTCCAATAACCTGCTGCAATTTTGACACTAAACAGACTGCATTTGATAAGCCCAGTCAGCTGTGTTAGGGGAAGGTTGGCTGAACCTACAACTTTGTCGGGAGGTCCTGTCAGATTGGCTCTGGAAAAGGGAAGAGCTGCCAATGTCTTTGAGTATTTACAGGTTCAACTACAGGATCTTTTTGAACGTGCAATAGAAAAGGTGACGTAGTGGATGAATCTCACAATGTTTAAAAAACTGATCAGGGTGAAATTTTATCCCCGAAAAAAAAGAATTATATGTTGCTTATAGAAAATGAAGCCTAAATAGCTTAAAATTTATAGATGAAAAAATTTTAAAATATTATAACATATTATTAAAATGTTTTCATTTAATTAGTAATATGTACTAAAAAAAATTGTTTCATTATTAAAAATATTTCGGTTTTGTTTGTATTATTATTATTATTATTATTATTATTATATAAATGTTACAACTTATCAGGGTGACATTTTATTCAAAATAATCAAGGAAAAAACCCAAGAAATTATATATTGCTTATAAAAAATAAAGCCTATTTTAGACTTAAAATAGGATATAAAACGATTAAATTATATATTAACAAAATTATAAAAAATATTGTTATAATAATAATAATAAAATAATAATAATATTAAAATTATATTTTTAAACAATTAAAACTTAGTCTTAAGTCTTATAATTATATATATACATAATTATTAGTATTAAATTATTATCATTACATTATTAATATTAATAATTTAATACTAATAATACATTTGACAATTTATTATTAAAAATCTCATTATCGTATTAAAAATATAAATATTGAGCTATTAATATTGAACAGTATGTGTTGGTATTTATTGGATTGCCTGTTGGATTGCAGTTTTGAATAAAATCACTCTAAATCGATGTTAAATGAGTAAAGAGAAAGTAAAGCAACGAATGAGTCACAGTAATTACAATTAGCTGAGAAAATGTGCTTAACTGTCATTAAAAGGGTAAAAACAGCAAATATAAATAAAGAAATGAACAAAATAAATAAACTTTTTTCTTTAATTTTTTTTAATATTGACAAAAAAATAAAAA
>NW_015557379.1:985161-1038439 GCF_001515605.1 Sinocyclocheilus anshuiensis | reverse complement strand
TGCAAGTTATTTGGGAGTGCGAAAAGTGACCTAGACATTTTTTGTGAGATGCACCATGATAGTGGATTTGCTTTGTTCCGGGTTTACAATCCTGTTGAAGGCTCACCTGCTCGGGCGTTCTCATTGAGACGAGAGTAAGCAGAGATATCAAGGCGGGGAATGCATCTCTCGATGGTCAACCAAGTGTATGTTTCAGGGCACAGGAGGTCTGAAGGCCGGTACTGACCCTACGAATGCAAAAACAAGAAGTAGTAGTACTTGGTCAGTGCATTGCTATGTCAAATTCTGTAGATTTTCTGCAAAACCAGGAGAAAAAAAGAGGGGAAAAGCAGATGGCCTCTTGGGCCTTGAGTTGCATGTCTTTTAGGGGGCTGCTGATAGTCATACAGAGCCAAACAAATACACACGCACCATTGTGACCGCAGTGTAAACAAGCAAACGCCTCAGCGCAGTTCTCTGCATCGCTTCAAACGCGGCTGAGCCATTTCTGGCCAAGGCAAAAGTTCAGTGTCACGCTGTACGCAAAAGCCCACTCAGATTATGTGGGTTTAGTTCAACGAGAAGCAGCCTTGTTAAAGTCCCACCATTACTGGCAGGATCCGTCTGTCATTATCCTGCAGTGGAAACTATGTGTCCTGGTTTTACAAGACAGACAACATGGGAGCGAGGGACCCTGTGGAACATATAAATAAAAGGCATTTTGTGGGGCGGTGATATGTTGGGTGAGCAGTGAGTAGGCCTGTCACGATAACAACTTTTTGTTGTGTGATATATTTAAAGACCATTTTATGCCACTGAATATATAATCATAATATAACAGCATAATAATGCAAGAAGGCCTACACATTTCCAAATGACAACAAACTTTTAATTTGTAAGAATATTTAGATCATGGAAATTAAGGGCCCTATTTTAATTATCTAAGCGCATGGTCTAAAGCACACGGCGCAGGTGCACTCAGGGTGTGTCCGAATCCACTTTTGCTAGTTTAATGACGGGAAAACAGTCGGTGCGCCCAGGCGCATGATCTAAACGGGTTGTCCCTATTCTCTGCGCATGGCACGGTGCAAGTGCACTCAGGGCGTGTCCGAATCCACTTTTGCTTAACGACGGGAAAACGGTCGGCGCGCCTGGGCTCATGGTCTAAACGGTTTTTTTTGGGCGTAACGTGCAATAAACCAATCAGAGTCTCATCTCCCATCCCCTTTAAAAGCCAGTTGCGCTCGCGTCATGGCGGGTTCGCTATTTACATGGCGGAATGTAATTTTTCATGTTTAAAAATTTTTGTGTGCTGCTGCGGGTCCTTGTGTGTAATAAGCAAAGTGTACGCACATTGTGCACCCGCCTATAGGCGCATAGTATGCGCCAGACTTTAGACCAGGTTTGATTTGGTCTATGGCGCAGTCTATTTTCAGTTCCTCTAAATAGCAACGCGCCAACAATGCGCCTGAACACACCTCTTTTTTAGACCAGCACGCCCATGGGTGCACAAATGGGTGCAAATGCATTTGCTATTTAAACAATGTAGCGCAGGACTTGAAAATGATAACTGCATCTGGCTGAAACTAGCAAAAAACACTTGCGTCGTGCCTGGCGCCGCATTGCGCCGGGTGTATGATAGGGCCCAGTGATTGGAAGCGCTTCTTCCCACCTTTTATAGCAATCAGTCTGCTCTTACAATCTAATTAGTATGATAGTGATTTACAAAAGTCACAGATCCCTAAACAAGACCATATCTGCAGATGAAACTTGTTCTTTTTTTGTAGAAGCATTTTTTAAATTTGAACGAGCACATCATGACTACACCACGTTATGTACGAGAAGCTGCAAAAGACACAGGTGCAAGTGAAAAGTACAAAACATGGTGACATTAATTTCTAAGGAAATATAATGGGCGATATATTGCGTCACCAAAAATTATTGAGGTCATGTACATATACTGCGCGATAAGTCGATATATTGATTATTGCGACAGGCCTAGCAGTGAGGGGAAAGGTTTTCACACCCGTGTTCATCAGCGGACTATACAGAGAACCCTAAAGAGTGAGTTGACTTATTCAGAGCGGGCTGATGACAAGCAAGCAAGGGTCACTGGATTTGAAGCAATGCAAGAGAATTAGTTTGAATTTTAGAGTCTGCAGACCGATGTGTGCAAAATTAAAGAAAAGAGAATAAAGCAAGCTCCAATAATGCACAATACAAACATGCATACTTTAAAACAGCATGGAATTTTAACACACACAAAAAAGTAATTCTACACGAGTACAAAATGAAAAACAGGATTTTTTTAGCTGTTTGGAAATAAAAGAGAGAGTTGTGCAGGTATGTGGAGGTTAGTCAATCATAAAGCTCTTTTATAGAAAATTCTTAAAGGTACAGTAGCAAAAACAGTGTAAGTGTTGTAAGGGTCAAAGAGTGGGTGGATAATGGTAATGCAATGCTAAATCACAACTGTTCTGGTGCGAGAAACCTTGACTAACGTTACAATGGACTTCAGGGGAAAGGAATAAAATGCTACAAAAGTGCATAATATGACCCCTTTAAAGTGAAGGATGTGCTACAGATATTGGGATATGCTCAAGTTGAACGTCACACTCCACAGCCCTTAAATGTGCAGCTTGCTATCATGCTCTGGAAAGGAATCTTGGCTGCTGGTACATGCAAGAGCCTGTAAAGAGATTTTGCAAAGATGCAACTTCCATTATTGGGGAAACCAGGAAGTAACCAGAACAAACAGATGATACATTCAACAAGCCAAACTAAAAACAAGAGAAACAGTCCAAAAAGTGTTGTTGTTTTTTTGTTCTTGATCATTAGCCAATTAAATAAAAGAAAGAAAGAAAGAATTTTTTTTTTTAATTGAAAAATAAAATGAAACAAAACTAAATAAAATAAAAACTAAATAAATGAAATAATAATGAAAAAACATCTTATTAATAAAATGGTATACATATATAAATATATCAAATGTAAATATAAAATAAAATGGAAAATAAAAAATATTAAAACAATTATTTATTTATATATTAATAAACCAGATTGCAGGATAAAATAATATTATATATTAGATATTTTATTATATAACACATAAATATATAATAATAAAATAAAAATCTCCATAGCAGACTTAATTGCAGATTTTATTACTGGTCAAATTATTATAGTTAATAATAAAACAGTCGTTGGTTATAGAGCTATTGGTCATTGCTGGTGAACTGTTCTAAAATCTAAAATATGATGAATTCAGATTAAGGAATTACTCATTTATTTAACCTGTAATAAATTCTGCAAATAGAAACAGTTGTAAATGAACTACTAACGCCCAACTGCAAGGGAACACAGATGCAGAGGGTGGGAGAATAAGGGGCTGATGTCAGTAACTGCCCTCTGGACACGCAATGAGGGACTCGCTGCCTGTTCCAACAGGTCTGAGCCACTGTGAAACAAACCTTTTCTGGGAATACCATTGAGGGAAATGATTCTCGGACACTTTTGACAAACGTACTACTAGAATAGTAGGAGCAGATAAACATCACTTATTTTCTACCGGATAGCCAAAGTTTGTTAGCATACGGATGCTGGTATGACTGAATGATTCCAGTTCCTTGATTTACTTTAGGAAACAACAAAAACATTTCCCTAATCTCTGTTCTAAATGTGTTTTAATGCAATTCTAAATGCAACTCAGCATGAACATATCTTGGTTCATTTTGACCCCATTTGTGAATCTTTTTGACTAATTCATTAATAGAATCACCTCATAAGAATCACCGTAGACTTAGTTAGGCTACACTGCTCAAGACATATGCTTGTTTTTGAGTTCAGCTAGTAAAGACAATAGAGACACGTAACACGCAATAGAAAAACGTGTCTTGGCTTTGTTTCTCGATACCTCATCATAATTCAGACTGCAAGCTCACATTTGCCGTAGAAACGTGGTGCAGGAAACACTGTAGTTAGCACATACTTACAGAAGCCTGTGATCTCGGGGGAGTCAGAGCGGTTCACGCAGAAGACACTTGGATAAAGGTTGTCAAAGAGTTAAGACGAGAGAGAGAGAGATGGAGTCTGGCTTCCCTGACGGCTCTGTTGGCCACACGTCTCGAGACTGAGCTCACCGCCGCAAAGGCCTTCTCTCCTCATAGCCTGTCCCCAAATCGCTCTCTAAGATTCAGTGTTTGCACGCAAATGCTTGATCTAAAGATCACCATTTCAAACAACACACCAAAGTTTAACCATCTCCTTGCTTTTAAAATTATGCATAGGATTTTTCAGAAATGAAATGATTGTGTGTCCGATTTCAAGTTCTAGTTCCTTAATGGTTCTGCAGGTTTGCATTTCATGTGTCTAGCAACTTTCTTTGAGATCTCCATTAAAGGAGAAGCTCATAAATGAAAAGATTTAGTCACGAGATTCTGTCACTCTTTTCCTTACTATTACAATGAATGAGAACCGGAGCAATAAAACTTCAGTAATGCAAAAATAGTTCACATGACTCATCAACATGCCAATGGGAACTAGGGTGGATGTCAGTGCACAGCACGTTTATGATGCTTTTATGGTGCTTATTTCTTAAAGGGATAGTTCTCCCAAAAATACACGAAACGATCGTTCTGTGCAAGAAACTTAATAGTATTTATATCGTTTTTTACCTCTGATTTTCACCGCAATGTCCGAACTGTCCAGAGCGCGTTCAACAGCCGGCGCCTGATGCGTCTTCTTCTTCTTCTTGCTTTACGGCAGATCGCAGACTTATAAGTGCATTACCGCCACCTATCTCTCAAATGGACCAGTGACACTCCTAACTGAGATTGTAGATAGTCTCAATGGTCCATTTGAGAGATAGGTGGCGGTAATGCACTTATAAGTCTGCGATCTGCCGTAAAGCAAGAAGGAGACGACGCCTCACGTGCCGGCTGTTAAACGCGCTCTGGACAGTTCGGACATTGCGGTGAAAATCAGAGATAAAAAAACGATATAAATACTATTAAGTTTCTTGCACAGACCGATTGTTGTGTGTCTTTACACATCAATGTATCGTTACGAGCCGCAGGGTTTAATTTGGTTTTGTTTGTGTATGTTTTATGACTCTCAAAGCCGTGATTCCCATCCACTTACATTATAAGACTGAAAGACTGCAACAATTTGAGTTAAAAATCTTCGTTTGTGTTCTACTGAAGAAACAAAGTCACCTACATCTTGGATGCCCTGGGGGTAAGCAGATAAACATCACATTTTCATTTTTGGGTGAACTATCCCTTTAAGTTTAATTATACGGAATATAGGCCTACTATTCAAAAGTTTGGGGTTGATATGATTTTTTGAAAGTTTTTGAAAAAAATGTTGTCTCTTCTGCTCACCAAGATTGCATTTATCTGATTATAAATGCAGTAAAAACAGCAATATTGTGAAATATTATTACAATTTAAAAATAAGTGTTTTCTATTTCAATGTATTTTAAAAAGTAATTTATTCTTGTGATTCAAAGCTGAATTTTCAGCATCATTTCTCCAGTCTTACATGTCACATCATCTTCAGAAATCATTCCAATGTTGATTTGCTGCTCAAGAAACATTTCATATAAAAAAAAGTTTAGCTTTTTTCAGGATTCTTTGATGAATAGAAAGCAGTGTTCATTTGAAACAGAAATCTTTTGTAACATTATACTGTAAATGTCTTTACTGTCACTTTTAATTATTGTAATGACTTCTTGCTGAATAAATCTGACTTTTTGCAAACCCTCAAACTTTTGAAAGAGAACAAAAAAGAAGAAAAAAAAAATCACACAGTTTTGGACTGACATGAGGGTGAGAAAATAAATGCCAAAATTTCATTTTGGGGGGAACTATTCCTTCAAACACATATTTTGGATTCAGTTTTGTGTCATGAGCACCACATCTGCACTCCTGCATGTACTGTATACATTTACACAGATGGGAAGAGAGCTATGACGGCTGAAAGAACAAATTGAAACCAGTTTAATCTGTGTGTTTCTGTCTGCATTTCTCACTCCCCCACCAAGTCCTCAAGTCCTCCTGCCAACCTGCTTTCTCACGACAATGAAGGTAATGTTGACAGACGGCCCGCACTCGCTAAGGCTCATTGACATCACCATAGCGAGGAATACAGAGGATAAAGAAAAGAAAATAAGAACTGTGTTTGAGAAGCACCTTTCGTCATATCGCATGAATAGCTGTTTAAAGAAAATACACAATAATAAATCAGAGATAAAATCAGAAAGCTCCAAAAACACACACATGGATGTGGCAATGACAGACGCAACGTCACGGACGACTGGTTTAGATAAAAACCAATCAAGCTGAAGAAGAAACATGGATATGCAGGTATGTTTTGGTTTAATTTAGTAATGCACAATTGATATCAATGACTCCAATTTCATACATCTCTGCATTGGTCCAATCAGGTTTAAATTAGAAACAGATAACAGAGTTTTTTTCCACATTAAAAGTCGTTTATCCATTTTTACTGTATATTATAATGTTTTGATGGGACTACTTGTAATCACTGTCTTAAAACTGTGAAGGTCTAATTGCTCAAGAGATGCTATTATATATTCTAATTTAATTTAGGGACCAATTCTCACTATTAACTAGCTGCTTATTAGCATGCATATTTCTAAAATATTGGCTGTTTATTAGCACTTATAAAGCACATAATCCCTTATTCTCCATGACCATATTTTAGATCCCTTAATCCAACCCATACCTAAACTTAACAACTACCTTGTTAACAGCAAATTAGGAGTTCATTAAGACAAAAGTTGTAGTTAATAGTGAGAATTGGTTCCCAAAGTTAAATGTGACCCCAAATTTTGATTTGAATTTGAATTAAGGAAGCAAAAAGGATGCAGAATGTTCCATTCCAGAATGCAGCATTCATAGTAAAGCTCCAAACAAACAAAAATAGTTTCTTTAAAATAAATTGAAATTGAAAAAAATAAATAAATAATTCAAACCAATCCAAAAACAAAAAGTATGGAGTTTAAATATGGCCACCAAACATTGAAATAATTATCGACTATTTGTGTAGTCCATATTTTTTATCCTCAGGTTAATCTACTGTACAGGTTGAATGCTCAAAAGATATTAAATGAACTGAAAACATTAATTGTATAATGTCTTGTGTTTTATATGAGAGGAAAGTAAAGTCCTGAACAAATGCTTCATTTTCACTTGCTCTAAAACCTCCACCCCTCGCGGGGTCCATACCTGAGATTTATTAGAAAAGCAATTAATCAGGGGCATAAATCTTCGACTTCACTGCTGGCTAGGAATCTCTGTGAAAGACAACACCTCGACTCTCGCTGCAGGGAGTGAAGATATCTACACAAGCTGATCTGGGAGAGCAATCTTTACCTTAATGTCAACTATGACCTGCAGAAAACAATGCAAGAATGGTTAAGTTAGTCTACACTAGCTGCTTTTCTACATCTGTAATCTAACAACTTTCTATACCAAAAAAATGTAATGTTATTATCATCTCAAAGTTGGAATTCTAGTCAAACCAAAAAAAATAAGAATTTATTATTGAGGTCATGGGCTTGCTTGCAAATTTTATAACTGAGGAACAATTAGCCATTCTTTTCTAAATCTGTGGAATTTTGTCACTGTCACTTACAAGATGCAGCTGAACTCTCAGATCCGAATCATAACCACAAACTGGGTCCTAAAGGCCATCGTGGGCCATGAAGGGAACCTAAACCCTCCTACTGCGAGCCGAGGGGGTCTAAATAGGGCGGGATGTCGGCTTTTCACCATTCACTATGATTTCATGCACATCTGGGGCCTATTTCCTCTGCAGAGGTCCATTTCATTTTTTAGAAGTACTGAAAAGACTCAATGAGAGAAACTAGATATTTAGACTTTCTGAAGAAACCGTGAGTGGTATTAGACCATGCAAAAGTCAAAGTCACACATGCTATGGTGTCTGAACAAACCTCTAACCCTGAGTATGAGCAATAGTAACAGTGGTACACATAGTAAAACACATAATTGTGTGTGCACTGCAGTCATGAATTCCAACTGCAACCTGTCTAAACATTTACCATGCTGTCCACATTCCCTCCTGCTCCATACAGTCCCGAACAATGCCTGGCCTATCCCTTCTGACATGACGGCAAACACACACAGGAACAAGGACAGGTCTGTGCATTGACAGACACAAGCGCACACTTGCTTTCACCCACTGCTATCTTATCTTGGCTTTGAGACACACACAAAGAGCAAACACAGTTGCCATGTTGTGCCTATTGTTTAAATTGGAGGTTACACACACAGTTGATGAGTACAGATGAAATAGAGGCACAGAGTGCTAAAGAGGTGGAATTCTGATCAGGTGTCGAAACACTGTCACTGAAGCAAGTATGCAAACACAGACCTGTGGTTTTGCATTACAGCCAAAGGGGGCGATAGAGTTGCTTTCAAATGTCTGTGCAATTAAACCATGCCTTATTACTGAGGTATATGTTATAAACATGTCAATGGTTTAGTGCCCCTTGCATTGAGAAAGCAATGCACACTTGCATGTTTTCGACACTTCAGAACATAATGTGAGAAAATGTAGCGAGCTAGAAGCATAAAGAATGTTTCAGTCATAACGTGCCAATATTTACGACTAGAGAGTATAGTGCTGTGAAAATGAGTCCTAAAACCCAGAAACAAGTTTGCCTTTTTCGTTGGTTCCAATGTCTTGAAGTCAATGGGTTTTCTGAATGTGTTTTTGGTTAAATGTCTGAAACAAGGTCTGTGGTAAACACAAGCTCAAGATATATTTTCACATTTTATTCTACGACTTAAAATACATCAGTAACACCTTACTTGCGATTTTTTAATTTTTATGTGTCTTGAAAAAGGTGAACAAGTGGCAAAATGGGACTACAGAGGTTGTCGCGGACATTAAACGTCACAACAAACAGGAAAACTCCTCAACTCACTACACTCTTAAAAATAAAGGTTTCCTATTGGCATCTATGATTCTATGAAGAACCTTTAACATCAATGGAACATTGGCATTGGACCAAACGGTTTAGTATGGAAGGAGAGGGTAGGGATCTTTATTTACACACGTCTGTCAGAGAGCACCTCTCCTCTGCTCATTTACAAAGCCCTGTAATTGAAAAAGGAAAATGTAGAGGAAAAAGGTTCTTCAGATTATTAAAATGTTTTTAACTCTAACCAAAAATTATTTAATAATCTGAACGTCACAACAAACAGGAAAACTCCTCAACTCACTACACTCTTAAAAATAAAGGTTTCCTATTGGCATCTATGATTCTATGAAGAACCTTTAACATCAATGGAACATTGGCATTGGACCAAACGGTTTAGTATGGAAGGAGAGGGTAGGGATCTTTATTTACACACGTCTGTCAGAGAGCACCTCTCCTCTGCTCATTTACAAAGCCCTGTAAATGAAAAAGGAAAATGTAGAGGAAAAAGGTTCTTCAGATTATTAAAATGTTCTTAACTCTAACCAAAAATTATTTTCAAAACTTATTTTGGTGCCTATTTTTAAAGTGTAGACCTTTTCAAAGCCTCATGCCCTTGTAAAATATTCTAACTCAAACTTTGCAACTTGTAGATTTTAAATAAACATCAAAGAGACATTGACGTCATGTGAATTTGGCTTCACAATTTGTGAAGATTATCGTGATCAACAAAGTTTGTAGAAATCATAAACTTTAGTTGGTCACAGAACTTATTTTCTGCATTAATCCAAAAGCCAATGGAAAAATCCTATTGGCTTTTTGTGGAGGGAACCACAGTGATGCTAACTTTCAGGCTGGACAGCAAAAATGACATCCCTGCAGCACTCTATTGATTTAGGTCGTAAGATCTACCTAGCACTAAAAAAAGGGGGAGGCTGACCTGGACTAAGAGCCAATGCTGCCCTTCAGGTCAGTTAAACAGCCAGTTCATGTCTACACAAAGAAAACCCTTTTATTTTTTCTCAAACTGACCCTCTCTGCCTCATCTCCACTTTCTCTGGCGTTCACAAACGCCACACAGATGGCAAGACCGCCCTGTCAGAGCTGACATCAGGGCAGACGTCGCTGAATGACACGTGTAAACACATTCTCGCACAAACAGCGGTCGGACAGGGCTTTGTAAATGAGCAGAGGAGAGGTGCTCTCTGACAGACGTGTGTAAATAAAGATCCCTACCCTCTCCTTCCATACTAAACTATGGCATGCATACAGAGTACCACACAGCGGTCCTCAGGAGAACATCAAACCGCATTCAAAATTCAGATATTTACACAAACCTGCAGTTTAAACACACAAAGTTGGTCGTTTCGCCTCACTCGACACATTACCACGGGACAGAATTCAAATAAACAGTGTCCCGACTGCTAACTAATGCCTCCTCAGACATGCACACACAAATACACGCTCACTTGTAGTGCCTGGCTGGGCTGTGCATCAGGGGTTCGTGGATGACAGCTTAATGATGGGAAAATATTTTTACAGGATCATGTTTCAGCAGGGCAGCGTTTTACAGGCACAGCCTCCCGAGCCTCGTTTTATCTCTCTATCTCTCCTGGTGTTTAGGTCTTACGGCTTTAACACTCACCTTCCTTGAGTGCTTTTCACTCCAGACATCTCTGATCCGGCTTACTAGACGAACGGCCAAAAATAAAGCTTGTATGGAAATTAGCACCACATTTGTGCCTACAAACACAAACGCAAGAAAGTTTATGATCTGACAGGAATTTGGCGGTCAAAAATGCTGTATATTATTTGTATGAAAAAAGGTTGTAAACCTAACAAACTATTATAAAATAAAACATTTTTTTTAATTATTTGAATGCATTTAATTGATCAAAAACTGTATATGAAATAATTGTGAATTATTATTAGAATTTAAAATAACTGTTTTCTAGTATATTTTAAAATGTAATTTATTCATGTGATGCAAAGCTGCATTTTCAGTATCATTACTTCAGTCTTCAGAGTCGCATGATCCTTCGGAAATCATTCTAATATGTTGTTTTTCTGCTCGAGAAACATTTCTTATTATTGAAAACAGTCATGCTGCTTCAGATTTTTCTGAATGCAAAGTTCAAAAGAACAGCATTTATAAAAATAGAAATCTTTTGTAACATCATAAATGTCATGTTTGATCAGTTTAATGGATCCTGAAAAAAGTTTCTAATTTAACAACCTAGCAAACACATCAAAAAGCGATAATAAAATTTAATTTTATACAAAACATGTACTCCCATGTTTCATTTCAATGCTCCAATAGGAAAAAACAGTCTGTAAGTGTTGTTTGCTCTTTGTTTCATGCTCTATATCAAAGCGTGCTATATGTTATAGGGTCTGGAGGCCCTGTCACCCCAGACAAAGTGGCTGAATCCAAGGCTCTGAAAATAAACCGAGGGCGAGTTAATGGCAAGGCAAACACACTGTGCTGGCAACTGGGCCGCTCTGGCTATTTTCACCCTGACATCAGATCTAAACTCTCATTTTCCAGCCCTGTGACCTTCACACCTCCCTCACCGAACCCCCTTCCCCCTCCATCTATCGTTTCTCTCTTTCACTGCCGAGACTAAATCGTCTGACCCGACCTCTTAACTCTGACCCCGGAGGTCTGCCGTCATGTCAGCGCTGCTGATGGGGGGAGCAGAGGTAAGTGCGCTGAACCAGGGCCTCAACACATAAAACACGTCGCCTTTATTACCACACTGTGTCAACACACTAAACCAATGTCATGAATGTGGGTTATTTATTATTTAGGGATGCACAATATATCTGCAGTCAGGCTTGTTTCAATTCTCTAAGAAAACACAATCACTTTCATACTGCCATCCAAATAAGTCAATTTCAGCAAATGCAATGTGCATTTTAATGTCTTTCCGGTGCAGTAATGCATTATGTGAACTCTCAACTGTCTCATCGACCCACATCACAGACACACAAACCAGACAAAGGCCTGCTACTTATGAATTCATGTCTCAAACACTCCCACCAAAGCAGAAACAAGACTTATTGTGCACTGCAATGCAAAGCACACTGGTTTTATATTACTATGAAATAATATTCAAGTTGAATGGGTTCTAAAAGAGAAAACACTGCCAGAGTGAGCTTGACCAAAAAGGGAAATATATTAAACACTTGTAAATATTTTAGTAACTAAAACAATATTATTCATTTCATTCTACCCTTGTGCAATATGTTTAAAAAGCCTTAAGGGACATAAAAAATGCTACTCCTTCACTATGAACTTTTTTAGACTTTCTGAGGTGCAGGACAAAACTTCAAGTAACTCCAGACTAAACTAGTCGACCATCCCTAGTTTGGCCAAATCTTGGCAGTGCATAGTATCAAAACATCTCGTTGAGAATTGAATGCTTTTGAAAAAAGTCTTATGCCCACCAAGCCTGCATTTATTTAATCAAAAATACAGTAAAACCATACTGCGAAATATTATTACCATTTAAAATCAGCATCATTACGCCAGTCTTCAGTGTCACATGATCCCTCAGAAATAATTCTAATATGCTGATTTGCTGCTCAAGAAACATTTCTTATTATTATCAATGTTGAAAGCAGTTGTGCTGCTTCATACTTTTTTGTGAAAAACATGACATGGATTCTTTCAGGATTCTTTGAGGAATAGAAAGTTCAAAAGAACAGCATTTATTTGAAACCGAAATCTTTTGTAACACTATAAACGTCAGCATCCTTGCTGAATGAAAGTGTACATTTCTTTCAAAAAGAGCTATTGAACTCAGATGTTTAACAGTAGTGTACACTAGATTAAACATATTAAACACACTGTTTACTTGAAATACACTAGAAACATTTAAAAACACATCATCTAGAGAGTAAACTAGTGCACCACCACAAAAATCAACACAGACAGAAAGGAGTTTGCTAGATGAGCGAGTATTTTTTTACTAATTGAAACAAGACCCTTGTGCTGGCTTCGACTCAAGTACAGAAGGGATAGAGAAAAGAGAAGAAACAAGCCCCAATTCAAACAAACTTTTCCCTCATACGCCTCGCTGTTGGTGGTCTCAAATTAACCAAATCAAAAAGCAACTTCTGTCAGATTGGCAGCCAATGGAGGACTCGGGGAAGGGTGAAAATCAGGCAAAGAGGGAGGACGCTGGACTCATAAGCGTTACTGAAGGAGTGAGAGGTTAGGTGATTTGGTAAGCAAAGCACGGCTTTTTACACTATAATGACTGAAGAGAGGATCAGAGTTCATGTACAGCCTTTTTAAAGACACATTCAGCCATATTAGAGCAGTATTACAGGATCGCTTCACCTAAAAATGAAAACAGACATCATTAACTCACCCTCGCGCTCTACTAGGGTTGTGACGGTGAGGAAATTTTCCCACCGGTTAATACTTTCAAATAGCGGCAATTCGGCATAAAGCAATTGTTCGTTTGAATTTTCTCTCTTTTCCTTGCTTTCCTTCGCTTTTAAATAGCTTGTAAAAGTGGCGTGCGCATTTTACTTTCACTTTCAAATAGCAGAAATTCGGAGTAAAGCAATTGTTAGTTTTTAGTTCGTTTGAATTCTCCCTTTTCCTCGCTTTCCTTCGCTTTTAAATAGCTTAAAAGCGCCGTGCGCATTTTACTTTCACTTTCGAATTAGCGGCAATTAGGCGTCAATTGCTTGAATGCAACAACAAAATACAACGTCAAACTCACTTTAGCGTATATATAAAACATAGAACTTTTATTAACAAAACAAATAGAAATACACCATGCTATAGGGCAGGCTATGCCTAATATAAAATAACAAATCACTTACATAAAGTTTAAATGTACAAAACTGGAAACAAGTAAACATGTATAATACATAACCAAATAAATAAGAAACGTAGAATGTTTATTAGCAAAACGAGTAAGAAAGCTTTGAGGCACGGCATACACCTTGATGTCAAATAAAATAAATAAATGACACAGAGTTTAAATAAAGTAAAAATCAGCAAACAATGTGGAACCAATTAACTAATAAATAAATGTTTAAAAAAACTTCCAAAATCACCTTAGATTAACGGCAAAAGTCAACAGGCTTTTCAAAATCCAAAATAATGACAAACAGGCGCTTTTGCATTTCGTATCGAAACTAAATCATCCGTGATCGTCTTGTCTGTCTCACCCCACTCTTCTTGTCAGTCAGCTTGACTCACTCTCCTCACTGTAGAAATGAAATCTGATCTGTGATGCAACTGTCGTTCAACTGCATTGAGCAGCCGCGTTCAGTTTTTAATTGTAGTGTCTGTTCTTTTACTGAACGAAATGATTTTTATTACTATAAAAAATCTAAACGACGGTGGGGGTCGGTGACGCGGTGGGCAAGTGACGTAAACGGTGTTGCGGCTTAACACCGGTATCACCATCAGCACCGTCTATCGCGGCAAGCCTACGCTCTACCAAACATGCTTTTATAATAACAACAAACGTACATATTTGGGGTGAACTGACCAAGCTAAGTATAAACTAAAATGAGCTAAAACATCGGTGGATACATACTGTAGATCAGGGGTCGCCAACAGTGGCACGCAGAGGGATAATCGCTGGCACGCGAGTAATATGGAAAACTGCATACTGACGTACATTTTGAGATAATAACTTCTCATAGTCACACAGCCTGTTAGGAGCTATAAATACTATTAAAGTGTGAGAATTAACTTGCGCTAGTCTACGGATGCGCGCGCGACCGCTGCACATACTAGGCACTTCAGATCATAGCCTCAGCGGTCTCACAGCGCTCGTCAATGTCAAAATGACTGAGATGGCCAATCAAATCAAAGTAGGCGGGGTTTACTGTTCACAGAAGCAGAGCGTGACACTTCAGTTTAACGTTAAAAGAGAGTGAGGTAAGATGAAGCTGCAAACCATTTAATATTAGTCAACGATACGTTTTACGATAGAAATGTTAAATGACCAACAGCTATATCCAGTGATGCAAACTACTCGATTTTTTTTTTCTCAAATATGACCATTTTGAGAGAGATATGTTAAAATTGTCTGCGTCTGTGTCTCTCTCTACAAACAATGAAGCTGAGTTTAGTTACTTAAAAAACTGTGTGTTGGCACAGTGGTTAACCAGAATAATAAAAAATGGCACGTTATGCCGAAAAGGTTGCTGACCCCTGCTGTAGATCGTGAATTTTGACATTTCAGTCCTATGCTAACAAGCTCTCACTTGCTCAAGCCTATGGGAAGATTTCGGACTAGCAGTAAGAGCCCAATGCTGAAATCTCTCAGTCTTTTTCCTGTCCTGCACTGCAATCACAAATCCAATCTCAACAGCACGCAACGAAAGTGCAGACCGCATTTAAACGGCTAACTGACAGTTCCATGGGGCCGTAGCTTATTAATGAAAGAAAAACAAGTGAAAGAGATTATGCTGCATAACCGAGCACGCTTCAAAGGCACTTTGATGAGGGGAAAAAAAGAAGAAAGGGCAGAACACGCCAAACTAAATGTGTGGTAATTGTTTATCTTTCTCTCAGACCACTTTCTTTCATTTCAAGCCCTCATTTCCTATCGTTTCATGCTGGCGTGATAGTGTGGCTTACGGGACGGGCACAGAGACGGTAAAGAAAGGAGCGAGGGTTTTAAGTCAGTTTACTTGAAAGCTGAATGAGATGGGTTGGGTTCTGCAAGCATACAGGATAGAAGAAAAAAAAGACTTCTGCTATACACTAGGACTGTGTCTCAGAACCTAGCCTACCTAGACAGCATTTCTGGGCATCATAGAAGCATTCAAACTCAAAAATGCTTTCAGTAGGCAACTCAATGTATTGAATTTTTTTAATTTTGCTTTTTTTTTAGTTTGGTTGTGAGTTTAATCAATTTAAAGGGTTGACAAAAATGAACACGGACGAAAGTGTGACCATCTGTGCAAGCACAAGCAAAAATGTATAACACTAGAGTAAGAAACCAGCACTTGTTCCCACCTGCCTCTGCATTCCTGAGGATTTATACAAGAGCAGAGAGAGAGAGATACAGAAACATGTACAGCAAACAGGATGAGGACTCTATTATAGAGATGTAGAGAATAGACGAGAAGGGTGCTTTGTGCTGGCTCCAAACAGCACATGTACAATCTCCAGGGTTCCCACTCCTTTTCATCACTGAATTTCCATGACTTCTGGATAGATTCGAAGAAAGATGGGCAAAACAAAGGTTGTACTCACAAGGAACAATATTTTAGAGCTGAGCATAACTAGAAAAAAAACTGTACAGAAATGTTCATAACTTAAGATTTTTTTTATTTACATTAATTTTCAAGACTTAGAAATTGCAACTTTATCAGTTCTTCATGACAGTGGGGCCCTGATTCTCAAAAGCAATGCTTGTATCTTCTTCACTTATGATGTCTTCAATGGAAAAAACAAAAGTCTGTTAGCATGCTAAAAACACTGCTCCTGACACTAAAAAGTCACACTACCGTTCAAAAGTTTAGGATCAGTCATTTTTCATGTTTTTCAATTCTCTTAGTGTTATTGGATAAAAAAAATACAGTAAAAATAGTAATATTGTGAAACATTAGGGCCTTTCGCACCGCAGGAACCTTTTCATAGTACCAGAACTAATTGTGGAACTACCCACTTTTTGGCGTTTTCGCACCACCGGAACTGGGAACGATTTTAGTACCGGACTGCCTTTTTCGAGAACCAAATTAGCTCCTACTCTGGAGCAGGGTTTAACCAGCACAACTGGTACTAATCGTGACGTAAGTAGACATTGATTGGCCAAACGCGTACGAAAACGCCCTCACACGCCATGATTTAAAACGCCGTGTAAACATACTGTAAACATTGTGTCAACTTATTTCGCAAGTATGGAGAACAGCGATAGATGGACGGACGCTGAAGTAGGCACTTGTAGCAAATGTAGCACTGCCAGTTGTTGTTGGAGATTCTTAGTCCTCCTTTCCGTTCTTTCAATCGCTTTACGTATACGTCGACTTTCCATGTCCATTATTGTGAAACCCGCGAGACACAACAAAAACACAGCTCCGATCACAGCGTCCTCCATCCTCCTGTTGTTAACGTTGTTTTTCTTTGTTTCCGTTGTTGAACGCCGCGCACAAATGACGTCGCTGTCGACCGGTTCCTAGTACACACTGTCGGTGCGAACGCAACCCTTTAAATGGTACTGGGAAATAGTTTGCGCAAAATCGTCCCAGTACTTTAGTACTGTCCATTTAGTTCTGGAACTAAAGCGCCCTATAATTAATAGGGCCCTATAAAGGCCCTATAATTACAATTTAAAAGAACTGTTTTCTATTTCAATACATTTACAGTTAAAATGTAATTTATTCCTGTGATGCAAAGCTGAATTTTCAGCATCATTACTCCAGTTTTCAGAAACATTTTTATTATTATTGCTGAAAACGTTTGTGCTGCTTAATATTTGTGTGTAAACGATAATTTATTTATTCTTTTTTTTTTTGATGATTCTTTGATGAATAGAAAGTTCAAAATAACCCAAAACCTTTGAATGTTAGTGTATATCAGCGTTTTCACTTTTTCTGGTCCAAAACAATGTACTCATAAACTAAATCACCAAACTTTTTTTGAGATTAAAGAATTAAAGCTTATAATAGCTACATAGTTCACCTAAATTACATTTACTGTGCCATTATTCTATAAATAAAACTCATCTTTAATGTCACTGAAACTCACTTCAACTCAAAGGAACTTCTTGGTCTTAAAATACAAAGCAAACAACAATAAATAAAATGTTGTGCAACATCACAAGGCCCCACGCAAAGCAGGGGAAGGGGAAAAAAGGGAGGCACTGACAAAAGTCAATAAATATTAAAATCAAAAATGTTTCTAAGAATCACAGCTAAATATAACAATGGAAAACATGAACAGATGTTGTCTATTTTGGTTTAGCATGCTACAAATTCTGCAATGCATGCATCACGCTAATGCATGGGAATTAACTCATGTTCTCTCAGTTCTTGGCCCAATTCGTTTCAATACATTTGTCCCAGATGAACAGATGAGAGGTTACGGTCAACCAAAGAAGCCTGTTACAGTAGGAGAGCATGAGCGCAATCCCTCTTGACTACACTAGAGGGACTTTCACTGAAGTAGCAACTCCATACATTGCTGTAAGAAACATACCTGCCAAACAGGGGTCCTTTCATAGACTCTGGGGTCTTCCAGTTGCAAAATTTAAGGAGTTAAATGAAACACTCGTGCTTTAAAAGACACATTAAACTCCCTCTACATATTAGTCATTCTTAAGCATGCTTAACGGTGGCACATTTGCATCAAGGTTGGCCTGAGCACAGTGCAAGCATTATCCATTTAACCCACTGAAATTCCTCAGGTTTCCGACATTAACTTAGCAGCAAGCGGCTCTTCAGACTAATGAAAAGCCTCTCCAGATGACCGGCAGCCCGCAAACAAACATACAAAGACGACCCCAATGCACTTCTCAGATGCTTGTTTCCTTTCGCCTGGATGTGGAATTCACAGAAAGCTTTGGGAAACACCTGGTGGATGGAGTGGGAGGCAGGTGTAGGGAGGGTGGAGGGGGGACACATCTCTCGCCAGAACCCCACAGACCTGCTCATTCCACCCCATTAGACACATTCAGAAGCCTGAAAGCTCGGGCACAGTCGAGGGCCAAACAGCCATCAGCAGCTCAGGCACAGAATGGAGCCGGCAGGGCCAGGAAGTCACGTCTCGAACTGGACGGCGGTCTGGCTCGACTGCAGTGAGAGGAACGGAGCAGGCTGGCACTGGGCACAGCCTCCCCAAAGGACTCCAACCACTGCCTTTGTGACCAGTCAAGTTTAAACGGAGGCCAGTTAAAGTTCTTGGCATTGTGTCTGGTTGTTTGTGTTTACGGTCTGCTCCAGTACTTCTTTCACAACAACTAAATAATATATATTCAGTATAATAAAAGTATACTTATCTTAAAAAAAAACCTAACATGAAAAACACATTGCCATTCAAATGTTTGGGATCACCAAGTTTCATAAAAAAAAAAAAAAAAACTTTTATTCATCAAGGATGCATTAAATTGATCAAAAGTGACAGTAAAGAAATCTGATGTTGCAAAATATTCGTATTTCAAATAAATGCTTTATATTTATATCAAAACGTTATATTCAAAGAATCCTGAAAAAAAAAATTAATCAAGGTTTCCATAAATATATATGAAGCAGCATGACTGTTTTCAAAATTGATAATAATCAGAAATGTTTCTTGAGCAGTAAATTAGCATATTAGAATAATTTCTGAAGGATCATGTGACGCTGAAGACTGGAGTAATGATGATGAAAATTCAGCTTTGATCAGAGAAATAAATTACATTTTACAATCTATTTTAAAAATAAACATTTATTTTAAATTGCAACAATATTTCACAATATCTCTTTTTACTGTATTTTTAATCAAATAAATTCAGCCTGTAAATTCAACCCTTCACTCAAGTACTGTATGTAAATGTAGTTATATTTTATGGATACATAAAGTTATAACTCACCCAAAAGTTAAAACTCTGCCATCAATTACTCACCCTCATGTCATTACAAACCTGTATGTCTTTTTTCTGTGCAACACAAATAAATATATTCTTAAGAATGTTTTTGCCCAAACAATGGAAGTAAATGGGGTCCAAAACAACACTGAACCCCATTAACTTTCATTGCATTGACAAAAAAAACTCCTGTGGCATTATTCAAAATGTAAATGATGACCATTTTAATTTTTTGGGTGAACTATTCCTATAATAACCTCAGTTCTTAATGAGGTGACAAGAGTTCTGAAGGTATTATTTATTCTGTTATATATTGCACTGTGACATTTTAGAACACACTGACACATTAAAATTAAACATGTGCAAACTTTTACATTCATGTACTTGTGCAGAGTGTGTTTGAGGCCTAACGTTCAAATAAATCTACCTGTCCCTATATCACTTATGCAACAATTATACACAAACATATATCGACTCCAGCACCGTGCTTTGCCAATAGACACAGTGAAGGTACACAGTGTTCTGTGGCTGAAAAGAAGGGAGCCGCACTAATGCGATGGAAATGAGCTCTAAGCAGTGTGGAGCATGAGAGCTCAGGGGCTCTGAGGAGACACAGCGGGTTCTGAGCTCTTAGCAGAGGTGCAGGGGGTCATTCTGAAACAACACACTGACATGGATTTCAACAAGACATTCCCGGACAGCCACAATAATACCATATGCCTTCGTGTTAAAGGAATATGGACAATTTTCTCATCATTTAAACTCCCTCATGTCTTTCCAAACCCTTCCGCAAAATACAAAAAGAGAATTTAAAGACTTTTCCATGCTCTTTTGCAATTATAATTAATGGTGAATAGGGCTTTTAAGCTTCAAAAAGATGCAAAAACATCATAAAAGCAGTTTACATAACTCTTCTGTTGTCATACGATCACTTGTGTGTGAGAAACAGATCCAAATTTAGGACATTAGTGATTGAAAAGCTTCCCTAGATTTCATTGGCATGTTTTATGAGAGAAGATTCATGAACAAATCACTCTTTTGAATCTTGTAAATGAATTGGTTCATTGTTCATTCAATGATTCATTTATGAATTGGAATGATTTATTAGTCATTTAACTCATTAGCTGCATTTACATGCACCCAAATAATCCATCTAATAATCAGATTGAGGGCTCAATCAGACTCAAAAGCCTTCGTGCAAACACCTTAATCGATGCAACTAAGATCGAATGAAAATTTCAATTGGATTGAAAGGAGCGGTGCAGACTTAAAATAATCTGATCGACAGGAAAAAATGGAGCATGTAAAAGGTTGAATCAGACTATTTTCACAATCGGATTCAAAAATACCTTGCGCAGTGCTGTGATGCAAGTTCACAAAAGTTTCAAATCTTACAAACATGCATATGTTTATTTCCTTGCCATGCCTCGTGAAATGGTCAGTGGATGAGACTAAATATTTACTTAAAAACTCTGCTGACAAATATGTTCTCGTTCATTTTAAATTTCTTTTTAGAAGGCAAAATCATCTGGGCACTGCACATTAGCTGACGTTTTGTTCAGAAGAGATGCAATGCATGTAAAAGCATATGTGAAATGCAATGTTCAGGGTTCATATAAACAGAACTTTCAGATTGTAGGTCTGTTTATCACATAAAGATATCATATGGGTTCAGATGATACTTTAATGACGCTTTTATGTCCTTTTCAAAGCTTGAAAGCTTCAGTCCTCATTTATTGTAAACCGCATTGAAAAGTGCAACAAGCAGCATTAGGAGTTGGAATTACATGAGTTGATTTTTATGTGAACTACTGGATTTGAAAAGGTGGGTTCTGGATGTAGGTGAGAAACAGACAACCTTCTAACCCCAGACTAATCTCTCAGTGCACAATGGCAGGAGGTGAATGAGAGGGGTGAGTGGCACTCATCCTCTGATGTGAGAGCTGCGCTGGGAGAGATTACCCAGAGCTGGGCTCCAACCGAGCTCTATTCACTATTCCACATGCACAGCTCTGCAGAAACCGGCTCCACGGAGAGCGTTCAACAAAGACAGAGACAGAGAGAAAGACAGACGCACAAACAACTTCCAGGACTGCAGATACAGGCTGAGGTTGAAAGTTTCAGTAGACTAACACGATACTGCAGTGCAGAGAAACAGTGAATTAAGATACGCAGCGGCTTTACGCTCACTGAGGAAATTATGTCACGGTTTCTAATAGAGTGCAGCACTGATACGAAAACAATCGATATCAAAGCTGTGATAAAAGACAATGGATCATTCTACTAAACAGGTTCCATTTGTGTAGCTCTTAAATAAATATAAATTTATATATCACTATGAAATCTTATTTTTTTAAAGAAAACTTTAAAGGAAATTAACTATTAAATAAATAAAAAAGGCATAATGAAATTATCAGCCTATACATGTTTATTTAATATATAGGTTAAAATTTCTAGAAATATCATATTAAAATGTCAACCATGCTACATTTCTGAAGGCATAATTAACATTCGGTCACATTTGACCAGAAAATTTAACATTTTGAATTTTTTTTTTTCTTCATCGGAATGAGATGACACTTGGGTTACTTTTGTCACATTAGCTATGTGAACCAAAAAAAAATGAATATGAAAAAATTATTGACATGATTTGGATATGTTAAAGGGTTGAAAAATAAAAAGTAACACTCGGTACCTTCATGGTCAAACAAGACCGACATAGGAAATTAATGGGGGGAAAAAAATCAGAATGGAATGAAATTTGGTCACTTTTGTCACATTAGTTATGTAAAAAAAAAAACATGTGGATAATACAAATTTTATAAATATTGCATTGTATCATAAAATCTCCCCAAAATTCTAAATAATAATCAACCAAAAATATTATTGAAAAAAATTATATAAGGCAAATTTTCTTGAAAAAAAACAAAAAACATTTCAAGGCTTCGGTCCCTTTTGACCATGAAGGTACCAAGTGTGCTCAGAGGGTTAACTTAAGGTGCCACAATGCAATTAAATACATATTATTTGCGTGACATAAAAACACTTACAAAAAATTAAATCTTACCATATTAACTGGAAAAAGCACCCGTTTCATAGAATGATGCTAAAATGCAAAAAAAAGGATAGATAAACAACACATGCAATTGAATAACTGAGCTGAGCTCCAATGTGAAAAATTGATGAGTGGTTGCATCCAAGATATTTTAAAAAATGTCCAAAAAGCTCCTTTTCATAATGGGAATTGGGGCTGTCAAGCTCCAAAAAAGGACCATAAAAATGATCCATATGATTTGTTTGCTATATTATGAAGACATACAATAACTTTGTGCAAGAAAAAGACAGAAATAGTACTCTGAAATTCAAATATGCTGCATCAAGACACATCATGCCAGGTTTTAATGATGACAAGAAACTTGGAGTTGTATGCCTTGAGCAGGAATTTTTGAACTGAACATAAGCATGAATGAGATTTCAGAGCAATGGATGGGTAAATGACAGAATCATCATTTTTAGGTGCACTATTCCTTTAAAGAGAGGAATGTTTAAATAAAGATTAGGGCCGTCTACCTTTCCAATAACACTATCAGGTGACACCGTGAACTACAGTAGCTCTGACCTCTTCCTCAACCGCTAATAGCTTCTACAGTCAGCCGCATATGTTCCCTCTTCCTCACCGTCAGCTCTGGGCCAGTCCGTCACTTTTATTTACATTCTTGTTCTCTCTCACCATCTCCGTCCATCGTATATGAATCAGCTGTTCAGCTGCCCAGCATCTCCAACACGCTTTACACTCGGCCACACCTGTGCAAGCACTTACACAGAGTTCCCTCTGGACCGCTTTACCGTCGTCCTCCATCGTCCTCCAACACGGCGCCAAGTCCCTTGTTCGCAAAAGATGCTGAAAACCAACTACAAGCCAAGCGTGAGGCTGCGGAACAGCTAACGGTGTCAGAATCGCAATAAGCTACACAACAGAGCCAAATCTGGAAGCATACCTCCACATTTTCCGTGGCCTGTCCACACCATGAGGCTTAAGGGCTGAAAAGCAGGCATGCGATTGCGATATTGAGATAGCGCTGATTAATTTTGCAGGTCAGTCTGATGCCAAGTTCACTGCACGTCAAATATATTAGCTTTCCACATTTCAGAGTAGTTTTAAAATAGTCCAAGTGTTCCAGCAAAATCTAGGAACATTTAGTGTTGCCATATGACCTGGGATTGGCAATGCTAACATTATGTAATTGAAAAAACAAACTTGACAAGCTAAAATAAAAAGTGGCCTGGTGAGTGAACTTAAAGGGAACGAGCCGTTTTAGGGGGGCGTGGCAGAGTCTTAACTTTGATAAAGAATATCTCTTTGGTTTTGAGACTTTAGTCTTTGTAACTTCAGGGATCTTATCTATGCACGATCAGCTTGTAACACTCCAAAGAGAAAGGAAAACTTGAAATCGCATCATATGACCCCTTTAAGTTCTTTTGGACTGATGCATGCAACACCCGCTGAGTGGCATTAAACAGCTTGAAAGATCAAAGACAATTTTTAATATAACTCCGACTAGATTCGTCTGAAAAAAGAAAGTCATATACACCTAGAATGCCTTGGGGGTGAGTAAAACGCAGCCTAATTTTCATTTTTGGGTGAACTAACCCTTTAAATGTACGTGCTGGATTTATAACATAATAAATGTTAAAGAATGTTTTATAACAAAACAAACAAACAAATTAAAGAACTAAAAAAATACATTTAAAAACAAATAAATAAATTACCACAGAAAATTTGTAAAATAAATGAAAAATATGCGTAATGTAATTCAGATGCTTAAAAATGCTTGTGGTTGCCAATCCACTTTAACTGAACTTTTATCACCAATGTAAGTTCTCAAAAAAGAAGAGGAAAGAAAATGAAGATTTGTTGAAGGTGTGCAACTACTGTACGAGTTGTTAAATACAAATTGATGCTCATCTGGATTCGAAGGTGTTGTGAACCAAGATAAACTGATGCGTAACACCTCTTGTAGGACATTCTAAGATATGCATAACTATACAAGAAAGGAGTTTCATACACAAAACAAACTAGAAAAAACAGAGAAAGAAAGAGACAAGAAATGTATTTCCTCACTCCTCTCCAGTTATTGTCATCTAAAAATAAATACTCTTTAAATATGCTTGTTAGCTGAATTAAAGCTTGAATATGAAATTGTATTTATATAAATATAAAATATATATAATATAAATATAAAAATATAAAATTAATATTAGATGAAAACCTTAAACTTAAAAAATTGGTTTGCCTTGACAACTAACTAAAATAAGTATTAAAATTAAATTGAAATATTTAAAGACATATTAAAAATGCTAAATTGGAGTATTTAAAAATATAGAAAAATTAAAATGAAAATATAAAAATAAAAGCTAATTCAAAAAAAGTCCATAAATAAAACAAATTTAGCACTGATCCTCCTATACTGTATCTACCATCTCACAGGAAGGAGGAAGAGATATTTCCTGAAGTGTGGCACTGCGGTCGCTCCAGGGCGGGTCATTGGGGAGCAGTAATGAGAGAAACAGATCACAGCGGCAACCGAGCGGAGAGGTGTGATGCTGGCGGACGACAGACGATTAACACCTTTAACAGGTGTCTACATCAACTCCAAAACAAAAAGCCAACCACTGTGGCCTGCCTCTTGCCCAACAGTGTGATAGAGAGGATACATGCATGTAAAATATTTAAGAAAGTAAATACTTGTACCCGCCGGAATGACTTGTTTTGATGCATACTGTTTTACTATTCAGCAAAGTGCAGTGTATGGAAAAAGTTTTTGAAAGCAGCACAATTTATCTTAAACTTCACTTCAGAACTGTACCAGAAGATTTATGCAGCCAATTTAGGTAGATGCACAAGATAAAGGTGCATTTTGCTGGATGATACTACAGTGGTTGTGGACTCCATACTGCCACCTATCTATGTGGATGCAGAGTAAAGACGTTTTACGTCATTTCTTTCGGTGCATGTTCAATATGATATTGCAGTACATCAGCACCCAGTTAGGTTAGATGACATTGATGAGTGCAAACAGAAGATGAACAGAAATGAAGGTTTATGTTGAATAAGAGATGTACCTTATAGTGCATCTTGGGACACGAATGGACGTAGAAACCCAGATAGTAGTAGGAAAGTTTGGGCGACTGCTGCTGCAACTGCCTGGTGAAGGCAATCTCCCTGCAGAGAGAACCAGAGCAGAAATAATGCTTTGCAGGCATATGGGTCATGCTACAAAACATGTAACCACTTAGTTTGACATTACTAGCTCTTTTACAAGAAAACGCTTCCCCGCCAAAGACGAGTTTTTACGGCTTTTCGTGTTTTCATTGTTATACACTCGGGGGCGCTATTACGCATCTTCTAAACGAGTACAAAACATCCTGAACAAAAACACACGTGAACAGGACGGAGAAACTAGCGATCTCTTATGTAAACAGATGCATATGAAAAATAATGCAATCATCAGCAATAGACAGCATATAAATGAAAACTGCATAATGTTACAGAGTAAAATGTTGATCCAGGAACTGGTGTGTATGTCTGTGCAAGCTTTGGAGGTATTGATGAAGATGTAGTTTTTGATAAAAATGTGATTTTCTCACTTTTTTGCTCAAAATTATGCATTTTTAATGAAACCTACTTATATTCAAGTGTTGATAAAAAAAGAATGCTTTAAGCTAGAATAAAACTGAATTTTTTTTTTTTTATTAAAGTAGAGGCTCTGATCTTGGTGTATTGCATATTCAAATATACATACAGCAAAATATACTGTAGGCCATCAAATTTTAGTGAAAATCATCAAAATCGCTGGCGGTGGCTGGCAACTTTTTTCAAAAATGCTGGCAGGGAAAGAGTTAAAGGGATTTTTTAAAGATATTTAGAGATATGACACTTAACTTGGGGAAAAAGAAGCAATTGACAATAAAACTAATTTATTCAGTTTTTTTGTACACAACTATAATAAAAAAAACATTATATATAACTATTAACGGTTCATAATTATACTATTATGATGTGTAGAATCAGGATATGATGCTTAAAGTAGATAAAACATCACCAGACTTGCTGCATGTGGACCAGATCAACGGTTTCCCTCATAAACAGCCATTTAAATGTGTATCTGGAAGTGCAGAAAAAGAGGAAGGGGAGGAGAAAAACAAAAGGGAGCTGAGACAATAAAAACAGGAGGAAAAACCGAGGAGATTTATACTTCCTCCTGCGAGCAATCAAGGAGCTCCCGCTCTCTCTCTCTCTTCAGTTCTCGCTTTATTCCCTGCACAAACACGTTTCTCTTTTCCATAAATAAATCCTGCTCTTTCTTCTCTCTTCTTCTGCATTTTGTACACCTCACACTCTCTGTCTTCCCAAAAATTGTGGGGGGGGGGTCTTTTTTTTATTGAGGGAAAAGGAGAGGAAGATAGAGAGAAGCCAAAGCAAAATAAAAGTGGAGGAAAATGAAAGAGAAAAATAGCGAAGGGAAAAGAAGCGACGACAAACAGCGAGGTGCTGGAAGGTCATGCGGTCGCTGCCAGGTTCCCGGGTTCCCATCCCCTGGTGACAAAGCCTGGCTCTCCGTGAATGAGAGACGGATAAGAAGAGGCTGTGGAATCCATTCACAAAAAAGATGGAAAAAGAAAGGGCAGCCCCCTCCCTCCTCAGCGCTGGCAGCAGCTTGAAGTCTCCATTATCTCCTCTTCAGCACTCTGACACCCCTACACAAGCCACACACAAGCCAATTAAGCCATAGCGCTTACCACCGACAAGACGTCTGCTTAATATTAATGTCACACACACACACACACACACACACACACACACACACACACCCACACACATCCAGAGCAGGAGATTTCCTGCATCCACATAACACAGTGTCTAACTATTATAGGAAATGTAAACAAAACAGCAGTCAATGAAACAATACAACATTGAATTGAATTGAACAACATACACGTGGGTAAAGTTTTTCAAAACAGTAAATATCATTTATTAAAATAAACATAAATGCGTCTTCTTTAAAGGACATTAAAAAGTTATTTTTACTGAGTAACAAGAAAAATATACTAATTAAAATAGGGTGAATTTGACTAAACCTGTCAAGAACATACAAATAAATTCAAACAAATTTAAATAGCATGGTAAAATGTTTAGACAATGTTACAAAAAAAATAAAAAATCTAAATAACATCTATTTCATTTATGCTAAATATACTTTGTTTTATTAACCCATTTTTAGGGGTTAAATATGACAAGAGTAATTTTTAATCAGATTCACCCAAAGACTTCTACAGAACGAACAGTGTAAATTAATTTTCAGCACGTTTAGGACTCGGAGGAAACTCATTTTGTTTATCTTTGCTGGCCATTCATCATTATTTTAACCGTCCGGCGCAGCATGGAGACACATTGCTAAACAGTGTCACATCCTGCGCTCAGACAGTCTCACTCAATCACACTGACACACAACAGCACAAAGACACTGACCCCGCGGCTGACACCAGCTGCTCTGAGCACAACAGAGCCCCGTGCCACTTCTCACTCGCACCTTCTTTTTATTCTTCTGTCTGTGAGAAATGAGACTCCCGAGGCCTCCAGACACCAAACTAGAAGTATAACACACACACACACACACACACATCTGGCATCTCCTGTAAAGTGTAACCTAATCAGGTGAGCAGCCCATGTGAAATATTCACACACATATGTGAAAGACAAAGAAATATAGGCCTGTAACTGTGGGTGTGTATGGATGCGTTTTGAAAATAACATGCACTGAACTGAGACAAGATTGTGCACTACTTAGGAGAGGAGAACCAGGAGGGATTCCCGTGCTGTTTGTCTGCAGCATTAATGCTGTTAATCTTTTGTTGGGAGGTAGTGTAGCCTAGTGGTTAAAGGTTTAGACTGGTAACCAAAAGGCTTAGGCTCAAACTAGTTTCAGTTTTGGATGTCCAAACAGACTCGCACTTAATTTCAAGTCGGATTATTTGTCAACTAAATGATCAGTTAAATGTTTTCACCTGAAAAGCTCAAAGATTAGTCAGAGTTTGTGATTGGCTGACCAACCTGAGAGCAGAGTAGGTGCCCAGTGAGAGCGAGGAGAATTCGGGGTGATAGTAGAGGTACACAGACGACACACAGGAGGGCAGGATGTCCAGAACTCCTACAGCTACTATTCTGCCATCCAACCAATACTGCTGATGGAACGAGCCGTAGCCCACATCAGGACCATCAGGAGCGGTCTCAGCCTGGAGAAGATGCGCGAAAGACAAAGACAAAATTTATTATAAATATGTAATTATTACACAATGTGTTTTTTTGTAGGCTTTTGCCTCTTTTCATTGGATGAGTGTGAAATTTTTTTTACTGGGGCCTGAAAACGAGAAGCAGGAAATTCTGCTGGTCAGATTCAAGCAAACATTACTCACATGATATTTATAAGTGGAAAAAAAATATTTATTCATTAGAAAATGTGAAAAATTATTATAATTTAAAATAATGGTTTACTATTTGAATATATTTTAAAATGTAATTTATTCCTGTGATGCAAAGCTGAATTTTCAGCATCATTACTCCAGTCTTCAGTGTCACATGATCCTTCAGAAATCATTCCAATATGCTGATTTGATGATCAAGAAACATTTCTGATTATTATCGATATTGAAAACAGTTGTGCTGCTTGTTTTTCTGGGAACAGTGATACATTTGTTTTCATGATTCTTTTTTAAACAAAGTTCAAAAGAGCAGCACTTATTATAATTAGGAGACTTTTGTTACATTATAAAATGTCTATACTGTCCATTTTGATTAATTTAATGCTTGCAGAATAAAATTACTCGCATCCTTCAACTGTTGTTCAATTAACAACCAATTAACAAATTTAATATTGAATATATCATTTGGACAACTCATACTTTGAAGCTGGGAACGGAATCGCTGCTCCAAAAACAAACACTGGTGAAATGTTTATCAAAATGGTTTGACTTCACTGTAATATATAAAGTAAAGGGCAAATAAAGGGCATATTCAACTGGAAAAACACATGAAGGGTGGGACTTGATTTTATGCATCAGGATTTGATTGGATGGTGAAAACAGTTGGAGGGGAGGGGCTGAAAAACTTCACAGCACTTTTTATTGACAAACTTTTTTGTGCATGTACTGATGAACTGTGCAAAATTATACCAGGAACAGTCAGTTTTGATCTCATTTAAACTTTAAGTTGAATTTCCAAATTTCTAACTTTTTGAATTTACAATATTATAAAGCAAATCAATTCAAATGACTGAAAAGGTTTGAAATATGTTCCTGTGTGTGATCCTGTGTAAAAACGAGTCAATCAATGCTCAAACAATTAGAAAGTCTGTGCTTGCAAAGGAACACAGGGTGTACAGTAGCTTGCTAATAGTTCCCACATGTGGGCTGAGAGCAGGGGTGTGGGTGTGTGTGTGTGTGGAGTGAAAGTCCATGCCAGGCACACATAATCTATGAGAGGCGATTTAATAAAAATCCTTGCATGAACAAAATCAATCTCCACACTGAAAGCCTGTGCAGGAGGGACCGAGGGGTCGTTTTTACCCTTTGTGTGAACGTGTGTGTAAATCAGTGAGTCAAACCACAAAAAAACAACAACTACAACTACTGTTGTGTCTGAAGATAAAAGCCCACATTCCTTCATGTGACATGAATGCACTCGTGTATGAATATATGTCTCCTGTTTTGAACGGCCGTAAAACCCCAAACCGTTACCTGCCCAAGATCATATTTCCCACTCAAACCTTCACGCTGGCTTTTTTCAATCAAGTGGTTAATCGAGAAGGGCGCTTTATTCACCCTAGTCTACCATTGAGACTTCAAACGTCTCGGCGGTAGGGGGCCTACGCAGCCGTAGCCGTAACGGGATCTCTCCGCGGCCCCCTTGGCCCATCTGGGTCCAGTTAGCCCTGCAGGAAGGCGGCTCGTTATCACAACACCAGGGGAGCGACTCGGCCAATCCATTCCGTATGAGAGGCTTTAGACGCTGCCGTGCCACGGTCACTCACCTCCAAATTAAAACCAACACAGAAACATCACAAACGCCACTCACAATGTTCAAACCTACACAGTAAAAAAATTTTGTAATGTTAATGGTAAAAGACAGTAAAAACCTGTTAATTAGTTAACGTTAAGGACCCTTACTATATATGGTAAAAAATAATTTCATCCACCTTATTTTTGAGGCAGGAGGTGCCATTACGCATTTTGTGAAAGAGCATTAAAGGGTTAGTTCACCCAAAAATGAAAATTCTGTCATAAATTACTCACCCTCATGTCGTTCCAAAACCGTAAGACCTCCGTTCATCTTCGGAACACAAATTAAGATATTTTTGATGATTTCTGAGCGTTCTCTGACCCTCCCATAGACAGCAATGCAATTACCACGATCAAGGTCCAGAAACGTAGCAAGGAGATCGGTAAAATAATCCATGTGACATCAGGGGTTCAACCGTAATTTTACGAAGCTACGAGAATACTTTTTGTTCGCAAAGAAAACAAAAATAACGACTTTATTCAACAATTTGTCTCCTCCGCGTCACCCTGGTGCCATTTTGGAGAATATCCACTGAACGTAAACAGCGTATGCTATTCTGTGTCAGGTGCGTCATGCGGATACGTTTTCTACATTGTTTGTACGGAGGTCTTACGGGTTTAGAACGACATGAGGGTGAGCAATTAATGACAGAATTTAAATTTTTGGGTGAACTATCCCTTTAAAGGAGTGGTTGATCAGCTTTTTTGTGTGTATGGGGTGCAGTGTAATGTGTTCATGCTTTGTTTTTAAAAAATGCATTATTTTCACATATTTTACCTACACTGCTGTTTCTGTTCTCGTCAAAACGGTCTGTTGTAGGGATGGGAAGATTCCCTGATTCCATCGGTAAAAAACGATTTATTTATATATAATTACTAGTGGATGCACTATACTTTTATTATTTAAAAAGTGACCAATAATCTGTGATCTATGTATTTGTTTGTCAAGCACGTTCTCTCATCACCGCTGCTGCTGCGTGAATATGACAAATCACAACACCACGGAGACCCGAGAAAAAACTGGGATTAAAGTCCAAAACCTGACTTGAAATAACCTAACAAATCAATCGGGGCTAAGCGGTTCCATAAAGTGTATTTTTATGATAGCAGTAACTGTAAAGGGACTATTGTAATGGGTAAATCAAATGTAAGCTAGTTCAGTACTACTAAGCTCAAATGAGTTAATGTGTGCTTCTTATAGCAGTTTAGAAGTCATTTTCTTTATTATTTATTTTCTTTTTAATTCAGTGATTTTAACTTTTAATTTAGTTATTTTAATGCTTTAAAGAGCAATTTTTGATTGTAATGTTCTGTTCTGCTATCTGTTCTGCAAAGGTAGACTACAGCTGTCATAAAACCAGAGAGAGCCTTTCTGCTTGGCTACTATAAAAAAAAAAAAAAAGTCAAATAATACCGTTCCTATTGGTCAGTGTTAGAGGAACTCAGCTTAGTCTGATAGTTAACCTGCTTTAGACCAGGTTAGTTTCCCAGCATAAGTTGCCACGGTGACTGAAGTTGATCTATGTTAAATTTGCTTTATGGAACCAAATCATTTGACAATGAGTCAGACTAACTGAAATAAGCCTGGCTTATTTGGTTAACTTGTTTTATGAAACAGGCCTCGAGGCATTAAAAGTGATCATATTTTTTCCATTGCAGCCTATTGCATCGAATTGCATTGTGTTGAATCGAATCAAATCGAAATCGGATCGCACTGCATCGTAATAGGGGTGAATCGTATTGCATCGCATCGGTAGCTGCTTCATATGTATCTTTAATGTATCGTATCGTTGGCTATGCATCGAGATGCACATCCCTAATGTACAATGCTTTGGCAATATGTACTTAAGTATGTCATGCCAATAAAGCAATTATATGAAACGACAGACAGACAGAGTGCAATAGAGAGTCACAGTGAAAAGGAGCGAGATATAATGCACACTTAATGTTAAGTCCAAAAACAGGCCTTGAGGCATTAAAAGTGATGATATTTTCTCCATTGCATCATATTGCATTGAATCGCATTGTGTTGAATCGAATCGAATCGAAATCGGATCGCACTGCACCGTAACGGGCGAATCGTATCGCATCGCATTGCATCGGTAGCTGCTTCATATGTATCTTTAATGTATCGTATCGTTGGCTATGCATCGAGATGCGTATCGTATCGGCCTCAGTCATGAGATGCACATCCCTAGTCTGTTGTGCTCCTGAATCTATTAAGCCCCTCCCTCCCTCGGGCTCAGATTGGTTAGCTGGCCCAGTGTGCTGGGATTCACTCACTGCCTAGTGCACACTGTCCGGAAACGTCATGCCCCCCTTACCATTATGGGTAGCTGCATGTTCCCGGGGGCAGGGCTTATGTAAAAATCAGGGTTAGTGATGTCACAAACCCGGGAAGAAGCTTGTTGTAGTCCCTACCAGTCTTTTTTTTGTAGTCCTTAAACAACGATTTCTTTAAAAGAAAATATTTCACTTTGCCTTGAACTTTGAGCGTCGTAACTTTGCAGACGTTGTTTATGCTCTGACAGCAACATTACACACTAACTAAAGTTAAAAAAGTGAAATCATAATCAACCACCCCTTTAAGTCTCTGGATCGAAACATGGCGAGGAAGAAGCAAAAACAAGCGACTGCATATGTAAGCAGATGCATATCCAAATAACGTGATCATCAAACGTTAAACAGCAAGTGGAAGTGGTATAGGACTGTGCAAGCTTTTGATGTGTTAGAAGCGATCTATTCCATCTATGTTTTGATCATCGTTCTGAATCCGTCAAAAATTCCATTATCTCTGTTTTTTGTTAAGTGTTGCATTTTTCAAGAAACTTACCCGCTTACCCAAGTGCTGATAAAAAAAAGCTAGATTTTTTATTTTTTTTTTTTTAATCAGAGGCTCAATACTTTGTTTTGCATGTTCAGATATTCATACAACAAAATATTCTGGGTGCAACTAAACTTTTGTGAAAATGATCAAAAATGTTGGCGGTGGCTGGCGACTTTTTAAGGAAAAACAGTGGCGAAAAAAGGGTTAACGTAAAAATGGGCGTGGCCATTTTTACATTTAATGTGCGAGACTTCCAGAGTCATTTGCATCCAGGTATTTTTCGATGTAAAAACAGCTTGTTATGCTGCATGATATTGCAAAGTGATTTTTCTTATCAGATTTTTTAAAGGTAGTAATAAACACAATGGTTTGTAATGCAAACTGCTTTACTGTTTACTGCAGTTATTTTTCTAGTTATTTTCTATTAAATCTTCAGCTAATGAATTGGAAGTCTCATACATTAATAGAAAATACATTGATTTTGCATTGCAAAATAAGGTGGATATAGAGATTTTATAGTTCCCTTTCGATACTTCACTCGTGGACGCCATCTCGCTAGCATACTCTTCCTTGGGCCTCCAATGCCCCATTGGAGTACGGGCCCACTCGACTAGAGGCATCGCCTCGTCGTGGGCATGGTCCAGTGGTGTGTCCATTGCGGATATTTGTGAGGCGGCCGGCTGGGCCTCGCCGTCCACATTTGCGAGGTTTTATAACCTGGAAGTCCCGGCCTTGCAGGCCAGGATCCTTTCCGCTTGAAATGGCACGCGCTGCGTAAACAGACATGACAGAGAGCCCTTGGCCGTGCCGCGCCCAAGTTCTCTGGTATTGTTCACCTGTTAGCTCTCGACCCCTGGGTGTCGAAGTTACGGGTATACTCTGGAACGATTAACCAGGCCGGGTGTGACCTAGAAAGCTCAGCCCGCTTAGCCTTGGGTTATTGTTGACTTCTCTATAAGCATTGGTTGCTTATGGAAGTTATACCTTTAGTCGTTCCACTACATTAGCACGGCGTGATTGGACTGTTCCCATATGCGTCTTAAGCAAGACGCAGTACGAGTGAAGTATCGAAAGGAAACATACTCGGTTACTAACGTAACCTCGGTTCCCTGAGATACGGGAACGAGTACTGCGTTACTGGCCGTGCTATGTAGCTGCACGACTCAGTCGTCGCTTCAGTCGAAGTAAACCTGAGAATCCTGTGGTGAGCTCCCACTTATATAGCCAGATGCCCTGCCCATTCTGGCGGGCTTCGTCGCCATAGGTTCGTGCAGCTCCGCTGCCGCGCCATTGGTTCATTTTTTAAAGCCCTGCACGAACCAATGGCTGTGCAGTTTCACTGCGTGAATGAAATAGGCTTAAGTTCAGGAGAAAAAAGTCTTTTTCCCCATATGCGTCTTAAGCAAGACGCAGTACTCGTTCCCGTATCTCAGTATTAACCCCCTGATGTCGTTTCATCAGTGCTTTGTATTTATGTTTCTATTTTTTACTTTCTATATACGTCTACATATTTTGAAACATGCATTTTCGTGAAGCTGCTTCGAATCAATACATCTTGTGCAAAGTGCTATACAAATAAACTTGAATTGAATATATTAGTACATTGTAAAAAATTTTTTTTTTAATTGTAAATAACTATATTACAAAAAAATATTATTATTACTAAGAAAAAAATTTGTTTTTGTGTTTAATGCAATATTGTGTTTAATGCAACAATTCAGTGCAGTTTCTTTGTAACGGTTTGTGAAATTTACTAGCAAATTCTGAGCAAAAAGTTTTTTTCAGTGTATGTACTTTTTTAGTAGAAAAGACACTTGTGATGAACACTTGTAATTCATCATGTGTCTCTTTTAATCGCCTTTATTATTACAGTTAACAGTACATTATATGGGTACAAAACAGATTTTAGTAGATTTCAGTTGATGGAATAGTTTTGTACTGTAACTTTAAGTTCAGTCCTGTAAAACCTAGCATCCTTCAAAGTATAAACTTTGCTCGGTTCACAACATCCCTAGAGAGGTGTTACAGTAAACCCCTCATTTCCCCCAGGAGGAGCACATTCCATATGTATAGGTTAGTTATTTTCATTCAGAGTGCTTGTCCATCGGGTTGGCGGTTTAAACTAGCTGTCAGTATTAAGTACACACAGCCGCTCAAGATGAAGGTACTTTCATAGCGCGGCTAGCGGCGATGATTAAGGGCTTGCGGTGAAACGGAGAGCCCCTTCTCGATCTGCCTTTTGGCACCACATGTGCCGGGCCCCGTTTCTGTCAGAACCAGACTGGACTCGAATCCAACGCCTGTCATGCTAACTTACCCTCCGGCAGCGGAGAGCCGCTAAAAGAACGTTAAGTTCTCAGCACCACCTGACAACCGCCCATCTTTCATCCATAATGATCTGACGGTATGTTCTAGATTGTGTTTTCGCTCTGTTTTAATGAAAGGCAGCCCCCGCAGAAGTATTTCACGGTAAAAGTCTCAAGTATGTTTACGTAGCCATTACCTAAGTGCGGGAAATGGCGTCACCTTGACCCTGGGATCACCTCGCCGGACAGCCTAATGACTGCGTCTGTGCCACTGTGAAGGCAAGCAAAACACACAGATGAAGCCAACAATAAAGGCAGGGGCCCAAATCACAAGCATGTTGTGCCCTGTGTCGCTCTTTGTTTGGCCGGCTTTCTCTAGCGTGCAGTGGCGTGCTAAGCGTCCGTTTGCAGTCGGCAGAGGGGACGGCAGCAGGCTGTTTGTCAGGCGGATGGGGTTGTTAACATTCCTGTTTTATTAACAATACAGTGGCTCTTCTATGTCGTAGAAACAATAAGAGAGGTTAATACATGCAGCAAACCATCCAACCAGATTCTGTCATACAGGAGGCTGCACAAATACACTGATACATGTACAGTATCACAGCAGTATGGAATAAGAAGTGATCACTTGATATTACAAATGTACAAATTGTACAATTGTAGTAAAAAGTGTGTGTGTGTAAAATGTACAATAATTATTATTTTCATATTATATATACAATGTACATTATATATAATATTTACATAATATATTACATTAATTAAAAAACATTTATTCATGTTTTTATTATTTTAGTAAAACAGCTTATTTGTCAGAATATATATTTATATACGTATGTGTGTGAATAAAATGTATACTAATTTACATATAAATCAAAATATACCTGTAAATTCACATCTGTACAGTAGAACACAGAATAAGAAAGTTCAACACTCTTCAGCAATAAAAAAGAAGAAACGTTAGTTTATCTTGTGTAATTTTTGCTTATTAGTATGGTTGAATTGGATCATCGAAGGTCAGCAGCAAATTGGTTAATAAAATGGGCTTAAATACATAAAGGATATTTGTATTATTTAATTATTGCAGGTTTGAGTGGCCCAACATACCTGAATTCACAGCATAGCATTATATAGTCTAGTTAGACAAACAACCACAATGTACACTGTGACAAGCACTATAAGAAAAAAACTGACTCGAGTATAGTACAATAGAAACTAAAATCCCTCATTATATTATATTACACCCCATTTATTGACTACGGTGATTATTCCCACAGAGCATTGAATGTCAAAGAATTACACCCCAAACGCGGCCCTGGAGAGGCACTGGGAACGCTGCAGGACTCAAATGTTATTCGAGTCACACAGGCACTTTAAACACACAGCGCTTATTAGACACAGCGTTCAGCGACGGCTCATTTAACCCCACGTGGAAACAGCAGCGCTAGATTACGGCTGCCATTTTTCTCAGAGTCGGCACTCACGGCTCCCTCTGCGACACAGATGCAATGCCTGTCCTGGATACATGCAGGCATGTGGAGCTCTGATTACATTATGGGGAAGTGTTTATTAATACGCTAATGATTTCATTGTGCATGAGGCTATGTGCCGTGCTGGCAGAGACACAGACAGTTGAAGGCTAATTGCTATCGCTTGTCAAAACCGTCACTGGAATTAAAAATAAAGGAAAACTATGAGATAAATAGTGCACGCCGAGTATGTGTGTACATGCATGTGGAAAAAACAGGGGTATGGGGCAAAGGCAGGGTTTGAGGTCTATAAAACCTTGACGACTAATTACACAACACCACTGTTAATGAGCATTTCCCCTTAGGACAGACTTTTCAGGTCAATAAAAAGACATTTAAAAAAGCCAAGCAGAAACAGACGTACAAATGCAACACAGGCGTGCATCAGGAGAAGGGCATCTCAGTGACGCAAAACATGCTGCCACGCACACCATGTCACACACACGTGAACAAACACACACACACACCTAGATAAACACAACCAGCTGAAGGAGTCTAATACACGCTATAATGATAATGAAGGATACGCTAATGGCAAATCCACAATTACCATTTTCTTTTGACTTTGCAGGCGAAGTTCAAATAGTGTTATTGTTCACGCATCTTTAAGCGCACACGGCTCTGCACCTGATGCCAATTGCCCCTTTAAGATTTCTGCATGCAGTATATCTGTGCATGAAATAAAAAAAGAGTCCTTCATATAGTGTTACCTTTATATATTATAGTACTAATCAAATAATCTAATTTAAGCATCATTTCCTAAGCTAAAATACTGAAACCACACTATCAGATAGATACACTATTCAGCAAAAACACATTTAATCACATTAGAAGTGACAGTAAAGACATTTATAATGTTACGAAAGATTTATATTTAAAATAAAAGCTGGTCTTTTGAATTTTCTATTCGTCAAAGAATCCTGAAAAAAAAACATGTCACGGTATTCACAAAATATGAAGCAGCACAACTGTTTTCAACACTGATAATAATAAGAAGTGTTTCTGAAGCAGCAAATCAGCATATTAGAATAATTTCTAAAGGATCATGTGACACTGAAGACTGGAGTAATAATGCTGAAAATTCAGCTTTGCATCACAGAAATAAATTACATTTTAAAATATATTACAATAGAAAACATTTCTTTTAAATTCTAATAATTGTACTGTATTTTTGATCAAATAAATGCAGCCTGAACAAAAAACAAAAAAGTTTGCAAACAACAATCTGAAATGTATAAGTGAGTTTATGCTACCAGCAGCACTGATGTTGGAGCGTCTGGCTACCAGCCTCGACGAGGTGATAAAAGCATGTTTCCTATAAATGCTAACAATCTTCATTAGCACGAAGGGGGAGGCAGAGTGCATGTTTCCCTCCATATTCTCCCCCTTTAAAAAAATGTAGGAAAGTTAAAGGGGTCATATGATGCGATTTCAAGTTTTCCTTGACTGCGCTTGTCGGAAGGAGGGACTTTGTAGAAAACGAAGCGTTTGAGAGAGGCGGGGCATAGAGGACCTACAATAATGTACAGTATTTGAAAAATAATGTGTTTTTTGAACATTAAAGCATGTCAACATATTCTGTTACACCAAATACACAAAATAATGATCTTTAAAAAAGCATCATATGACCCCTTTAAATAAAAAAGCTTATAAGCCACCTGTAACTTAAAATACATGTAAACGGCTGTACCCCAATAGGTTTACCCCAGAGATGAATGTGACTGCACGTCTATTTAAGGATCAAGTGCAATCTGCAGATATTGAAATAGTCTTACCATGGCGATAAAAAAGTAATGTGGGCACCAGTGTTATTGTAGTTAATTTGTATTATTATTTCATATTACTATCTATTAAAAAAAGATTTTGTTTATTAAAATAAAGCAGAAATAAAAAATATATAAATATTAGATGAATGACTTAAACGCATTTTTTTTAAGTTAAAAAAATTGCAAAACTTGCAAAAACAATTTGAAATGCTAACTAGGCAACAACTGAAAGTTTATAATTACTAAAACTGAAATAAAAAAATAAAGTAAAATAGAAATATTTAAAAAAACAACAATAAAAATGACAAAAAAATAAAATTATTAAAATGTACACTAAAATTAAAATGGAAAACTGAAACATAATATTAAAAAATTCAAAATAGTATTACTATTTAGTATACTAATAGTATACTATTCAAAATAGTAATAAATACATCATATATTAGTAGATATTTAATATAATTCAGTAATGAATCAGATATATCCAACAGCACATGGCACTTGGTATTCCTGAGATGTTTCCAAGATCAACATGCTACTACTATGGTACATGTCAAAAAAATAAAAATAAAAACTTGGTAGCACCACAAATCTTTTTAAGAGTGCATGTTTTAACATATGCCATGGTAATACCTTGTTCTTTGGACATGGTAAAACCATGATATTGTTTGAAGTGGAGTACATCATATAATGTGACCCTGGAGCACAAAAGCAGTCTTAAGTCTCTGGGGTATATTTGTAGCAATAGTCAAAAATACATTGTACGGGTCAAAATTATTGATTTTTCTTTTAGGCCAAAAATCATTAAGATATTAAGTAAAGATCATGTTCCATGAAGATATTTTGTAAATTTCCTACCGTAAATATATCAAACCTTCATTTTTGATTAGTAATATGCATTGCTAAGAACTTCATTTGGACAATTTTAAAGGCGATTTTCTCAATATTTAGATTTTTTTGCACCCTCAAATTCCAGATTTTCACATAGTTGAATCTCGGCCAAATATTGTCCTATCCTAACAAACCATACATCAATGGAAAGCTTATTTATTCAGCTTTCAGATGATGTATAAATCTCAATTTAGAAAAATTTACCCTTATGACTGGTTTTGTGGTCCAGGGTCACAAAAAACATTTTTTTTTTTCTTAAATATTGTACACATACAATTAAAGCATATTTGTACCATGCCACAGTACTTTTCCTTAATTCAGAAAGTACTTTTTTGAATGGAAAAGCAATAAGATGTTTGACCTCCTCCATTCAACAACATTTTAACAAATGTTTGCCCGGCCACATTTGCTCTTTAATGTCCTCGTCTGCTTCTCACTAATAAAGAAGCACAACAAGGGGATCATTTAATGACGGCAGCTGGACATGACAGAGACACGATCATCTGTCAGGGACAATTTCACATCACAGTCAACTATTTGTTTTTGTCCTGTGTGTGTGGCCCCGCTATGCTGCATAGAAATGTGGTTGGTCTGTACGAGCCATTTCCACATGTTGTTTGTCGCAAAATTAACATTGTTACTCTTATGTGCCATTGCCTTAAAGGGGTCATAGGATGCCCATTTTCCACAAGTTGATATGATTCTTTAGGGTCTTAATGAAAAGTCTTTAACATAGTTTGGTTAAAATTTCTCAATGGTAGTGTAAAAACACATTTTTTACCCTGTCAAAAACAACTCTTTTCAGAGCACGCAGTTCTGTAGCATTTTCCTTTAAATGTTAATGAGCTCTGCTGACCCCGCCCCTCTCTTCCGAGCTGCTCTCTGAGGGACTGTTTACTTTAGCCGCATTCATCGTGAAACTTGCTAATTAGCACATTATTAGGAAAGGCGATTTGCAAAGATTCCTTTAAAAAAACCTTACACTCACTTCTTCTGTAGGTGAAGCTGGATCACGAATGATTCGCGCGAACAAACGCATTTATGTAGAACGGGGGCGCATTCCCTTCAAAAACAAATGTAATCCACTGCGTCTTCAGCGGCTCAGATGTCGGGAGTAAATGACGACTGCTATGTTCATTATTACATCCAACAACAGAACACCTCAATCGCTTAGGAGTCATTCTTGTCTACATCTGCTCCAGCCCATGAAACGCTACTGTCAATCAAACTATCGTGGGAGTGGCCTGCTCAAAAAATATGATATACTGACCTCACAACCCTGTCGTAATGAAGCACGATCCTGTTCTAGTTGTGTTCAGCCATGACTAACAACTGCTCAGAATTCCCTAACAGTCTCGGCTTTTCCCTTTCTACTAATACGTCCATTTCCTTTTTCTTGTAAAATAATCTTTATCATGGTACTACTAACAAATGTGATGCTGGTGCTATCTATTTGAAATACAGCTAGGAGTCGTATTTTGTAGACAGGCATCTGAGATCGGCTCGATTTGAGAAAGGGGTAAAGATTTGAGCAGATTAAAAAAAAACACTGGGTGCATTTTTATCATTATAGGGTTGTTGTGTGCACACACTGTCAACACATATTTCAGTTCAAACAACTTGTAAAAGTGCATGTAGCATCCTATGACCCCTTTAAGGTTTTATATAAATATATGAAAGTATCTCACAAAGCCTGTCAAGAATCTCTGAGTCATATTCTCCTTTAAAATCAAAAGACAAAACATACAATTTTGTATAAAGAGGTTCTGTGCAAAATCAGTTCAAAATTATTATAATGATTGCCAATGGAAACTATATGTGTACTCTGAGTTCTTCAGAAGAACCAGAACAAATGTAAGATTATGAACCGTATGGAACTACTGATGAAAATGACTGAATCATCTGCATTGAGACTACACTGGACCTGTGCAATTTCAAAGGGAAATCCTCTGAATTGGCCAAGACTTGAGAAAGAAAGAAAATCGAATTGTACGTTTGAAATATATATATATATATTTTTTAAACTTACCTCTAAAGGAGAGTCACAGAGGAACCTCTTGAACTGTGAGGGGAAAGAGGTAGAAAAGAAATGCGTTATTTTACATTCATGTACATATAACAAAATACAAAAGATAGAGTTGGTGGGCAGTCCCAGGAATACAGCTGAGCACATTTGAGATGGCCTTTTGCGTAATTTTATCAAACTTCTCTCCTGCGGCTGTTGCTAACAAATACTGCATCACCAAATCCTCATTAAACAACTAATGCTTTGCTGTATCTACAATACCTACACACAATCATACACACGGATCAATGAGAAAAGATTCATGCCAACATGTCTGCAAACAACATTTTGCAGCATCAGACTGGTCGCGATGCTCAAACAAGCAGATCAATGCTTTAAATCTTCAGTTGGACTTTCAAATGTTTTCAATTCTGCTTTATCTAAGAGAGATTAAATAAACTTGGCTCTTTAACAACACACACAATTGCAACTTTTGTAATCACGGTGATGTAAGACATTTAATATTGTTGACTTAATTTCACAATGAGTAGCTGTTCGGTCATTAGTTTGTTTTGGCCGAAGCGAGGCAGCAGTAACTGGCTAGCATTGTGAAGAAAGAGAAAAGGCAAGATGTTTATTCAAGGAGGTTTAAATAACTTTATGTCTGCTAAAGCCTTTTTTCTGTGCCATGATGAACTTGATTTGTTTATTGATGACTGGCAGGTGATTTGGGTAGCGTGTTTCTCTAAAAACAAGGCATGTTAGGACACAAAACATGTTTGACAGCCAGTGACTTGCATGCTGCATTACTCACATAAAGCTAGGTCTCTGATGCTTATATCACAAAATACTACTGAAAATTAATGACGTCAAGCACCCCATCAATGTAACAAAAAACCCTAATGTCTCAAATTCTTATCTTGTCTATCTATCTTGTCGTTCTACAAGTTGCCAAAAATGCACCTTTGCTGAAAAAAAAAAAAAAAAAAAAAAAAAAAAAGTGAGACAAAACTGATCAGTTCATCCAAACATGCAAACCACAAACAGAAAAGTCAGAAATGCATGGAAAAAAAGCCAGTCCATGATCACTGGCACTGCTTCGGGAGCATGTGTGTGTTGGCTGTTTTAGCTGGATGTCAATTCTGATCCACAGGCCTGTGATACTAACATACTCTGCTGTAACGGTGAAACATCAGAACCAATAAGAGAGAAAGAGAAGGGCAGTTTATACAAACTAAATGACAATTCATCCACACTGAATTCATTAGACTTGAAGAAACCTTTAAATGAAGCTGCAGATTCCAGATCTTCATCAGAATAAATTTGATAGAATTACATTTGGTTCCACGCAACAAATGCATATTTCATGCCCTCCATCTTTAATATACAGACACACAAAGCGAGTCTGGTTGTGATCTGGCAAAACCAGGCTCCTGTGGTTTAAAACGCTGCAAAACAAGCGTGAGCAGCTTCGCTTATTGGACAGCGAGAGGGTTGGAGAGAATTAGGCAGCAGTTACAAACTCCATATGGTGATTTCTGCATCTGTGATGTTTAGAGAACTAACAGCGTATGTGGGTTGGGAATCAAGAATAGTCCTAAATATACTACAACCAAACAATTTATGGTATTTGGTTCCGTTAAAAGCTCTTAAACATATACAGTTTTCTGAGAACTGTTTCTGTTATATACTCAAAACTGTATGGCTTATATCAACAACTGAGTCTTTTGGCTCAATTTGTTTACCTCTCCGGGCGGTTGTGAAAGAGAAACGTATTGTTGGGAAAGTGGAACTGAGAAAGATGGGATATGGGAGAGGGATGCGGTGAGTCGCTCGGGGGGTAAAAGCTGGCAAAGACTCTCTCCTGTTCTGCCAGGCACTCAACAGGGGGGTTTGTGGGTAACGGCTCTATGAGAGAGGGCAACGCAGCCATGCATAATTCAATTAGTCTTCTTGCTGATCTCCTGGAGTCTGGCAGCCGTGACCCAGCCTGGTTACTAACTTGGACTGGACAGAATTAAGGGTGTGTTCACACTTGTACTTCGGTTCATTTGGTCCGGACCAAAAAGGAAAATGATACATTTGGTCGTGGTCCGCTTAGCGTTCACATTGACATTTTTGACAGCGAACCTAAAGACAGTGAACCTAAAGGCATAGTGATACGTTCACAACCTGATTGGTCGGCTTGAATGACGTACATATCGTGATGGAACTCACCGAACGCCCCAAACAAAAGTTGCATTAGCCTTAAAGCGGCGCTGCGGGTGTATGATATCAAAGCATCCATTAACCGATCGGTCTGCTTAGCGCCGCTTTAAGTCGAAAAAACTTTGCCGTCTGCTGGACTCATTCTTGCATGTACATATAATTTTATTTTCACTACCTGCAAACTCATAAGGAGCTCATAAAAGGCACTTTACCTCATCGTTGCTCCACGTTTGCCCTCTGCTAATTTTGTTTTGATTACACCGCGTCGTCAAATCATGTCGCATAGCGTCGCATCTTGTCATTACTTCCTGTTTTTGGTTCGTTTAGAAGTATTTGGTCCGTGTTGCGTTCATATATCATTCAAACTGCACCAGAGTTCGTTTTAATCTAACCAAACATAACAAGTGTGAACGCACCCTAAGATGCCCACATTCACATGTGGATTTAAATTTTCATGCACAAAAGAAATGGAAAAAAAAAAAATAAAAATAAAAATAAAAAAAAGAAAGAAAATAAATGAAATGAAAAAGAAAAGAAAAGAAAAGAAAGTAAATGAAAAAATAATGGAAAAATGAAAAGGAACAAAAAGAAATAAAATGGAAAAATAAATTAGAAAGAAAATAAAGAAAAAGAATAAAAAAGAAAAGAAAAAAAACACTGGAATAGAAAAGTTTCTGACATCACCAATCCCTCTAATTTCTCAACATCTCCCCTCCAACTTTTCACCATTCAATCAATTCCTGGTGGGGAAAAAAGTAATGTTCTGCCCTTTTTTCCCCCTTGAATATCTTTATGTTGAAAGAAAAACTGGTTATTTGTCAACTACCCATATCATTAAACACAAGCATTCGTGTTTCTTTCATCAGCGTCATTCTCTCTGTAGCCCTTCTTCAAATGTGTTGTTCTGAAACGCTCCAAAATGGCCTTTCTTGAAAGCAAAAAGGTGAACTCTGACCAAAAGTCGGAAGTGAAATGGCTCAGCAGGGATTTAAAGCTCTGCTAATTTGAAATTAGGCAGAACGTAGTGAACGTTAGAGATCGGCCCTTAACAGACCATGAAATCTACAGTTTAGATCAACCTACATCTTGTCACCATTTTTTATTTAACTAGTTAATGTTCTCCTACAATGAAAAATAGATTTCTTAGTTTTAAGAAAAGAAACCGCTCATTTTGGAAAATGTCATGCATCATTTAACAGCAAATACATATATTAACACTTAATACAGAAAGTCTGAGACCTTACAAGATGGTCATTAGTCTATGTAAAACCTGCTGGTGAGAATAAACGCGTATGAATCGATTTGTGTTCCTCCTTTCCTCCCCAGTGCTACTCTGTATAATTAGTTCATGTGTCATTAGGAGGAGTAAATAGAGTTTTAACAGGATTTGTTGTGCTGAAAATCCATGCCACATGTGTAGGACCTCAGTCATGCCTCACTACATCAGAATACAACAGCAGAAATCCCTGCCTCTCTCTGTGTGTGTGTGTGTTTATGTGTGTGTGTGTCCCAATTACAGTCTTACATTCACAATAAAGGGCCGTTTACACTGATTTCAAGCAACACAATGACCAGAAGTCATTCATTTCCACTGAGATTTTGAGGGAAATGGGTTACTGCATAACCAGCCCACAAACTCCATCATTTACTTTAATCTTCAATGCTTTAATTTATTGAATTATCAAGATACCATTCAAACGTTTGGAGTCGGTAAGCTTTATCAAAGAAATTAATACATTTATTCAGTAATATGTTATTCAATTATTCAAAATGTCACAAAAGATTTCAAACAAATGCTTTTTTTTTACATTTCTATTCATCAAAGAATCTTGAAAAACAAAATGTGTCACGGTTTCCACAAAAATATCATGCAGCACAACTATTTTCAACATTGCTAATAATTATAAATGTTTCCTGAGCAGCAAATCAGCAAATTAGAATGATTTCTGAAGGATCATGTGACACTGAAGCCTAGAGTAATGATGCTGAAAAATAAATTACATTTTACAATATATTCAAAGAGAAAAATGTTATATTAAAAGTAGTGGTCGACCGATATATCGCCAAGGCGATATATCAGCCAATATTTGCCATTTTTCAAATATCGGCATCGGCCGGTACATTTTTCTGTTTGGCCTATGTGTTCAAGGCGAGACTTTTATTTTGACGACGCTGAGATCAAACCTTGCAGACTTAGTCGAATCTAGTTGAGATCTTGTGAAGTGTGCATTTGTATCCTGCATTATTGCATGTTCTCTGCGTGACGGTCGGTCCGTGTGAATTGAATGCTGACAGGAGGAGAGTCCTGCTTGACTGGAGACGCGCGATCGACAAACTAAATTCATGATTTCAAATTATGCTGCACTTTATGCATTTGCTCACTGTCATATGTCATTTTCATTGTGTGATGTATGTAAAATGAGTGTTACCTTGGCTTTATTTGAGAAAACAAATAAATAAAAAAAAAAAATATATATATATATATATATATATATATGATTCCCAATGCACACAAACTTCCCAGAATACTGAGTGCCCTGTTGGTTACAGTGTTTACTTCCTATTCAATTAGATTTTTATTAAATATTTATTTGTGAACAATGCTGTGTCTTCTAAAGTACGGCCACCCTGCTTTCCAAGATATCGGCATCGGCTGTCAAAAAACCCATATCGGTCGACCACTAATTAAAAGTAATAATATTTACTGTATTTTTTATCAAATAAATGCAGCCTTGGAAAGCAGAAGAGACTTACAAAAAAAATGTATTTTACAGACCCCAAACTTTTGAACAGTATAAATTCAAATCACATAATTCACAAAATCAATGTTTTTCAGACAGACAGGGGAAATAAAGCGGCTGAAGTAGGTTAGATCCGGGGTATGAGGAGGTAGCGAATAAAAGAAGGGCAATAAAGGAGAAGGAATGAGGGAATGGGGTGAGAAGTGACAAGTGACTTTAAGAAAATCCCCACCCCACTTTATACATATAGACTCATTTCTTACATCTGAGTGGAATGCTAATGCAAACATACGCACACCTTCCACACTATAAATAGAGCTCTGTTATGGCACCAGGAAAGAATCTGGCAGGAGACGGTCGGCTCTGACGACTTATTATTTATTAATTCCCTCATTTTACGAGCATGAGGATTTATTCATTTGCTGTTGGCAGAGCCGGGCCAGTTTCCAGGCCTAAGGGGTACAACAAAGGCCTCTCTCAGGTTACTGAGAATGTCAAGTAGGTCCACATCCTGTTCACCCTCAGCGTCTGTCTACTAATGCGCTGTCCTAACAGAGAGTGGGTGATTGGGACCAGAAACAGATTCTAGACAAGTATGCAAATGTAAATGCACGGTCAACACAATGCAAGCGCAAGACTGTGGCAGTAAAAAACTTTGAGGTCTCAAAGGGGTGATAAGAGTTCCCTTCTGACGCCTGTGCCATTACATCAGATGTGTTATTCACTTAAAGGGGTCCTGTTATAGATTGGTTAGCTGGGCCAGTGTGTGTTGTGATTGGCAGCACTCGGCGCCTGGTCGGGAAATGTCACACCCCTTACCATAGCCGCCTGCGACCTTCAGTGTAAATATTGCGTCAAAATCTAATCAATTTGAGCGCGATTTTAACCCGGATGATTGTAACCACTCTAAGTTCGTCTGCCTTGGGAAAGCTAGCGTGTCTCCGAACACTCGTTGCCTTCTCTAGTGCAGCTCAACCAGGTCTCATCCCATTCGTCGATATTTGTGATATCACAAATCCCGGAAAATATGCGTCGTAGTCCAAACGAGTCATTCGTTGTAGTTTTTGAAAAGGGATTTCTGTTAAATCAAATATATTTTTTTGAATTGGACTTTGAGCTTTGTAACTTTGCAGATATTTTTATGCTCAAACAGCAACATTACAGACTAACTAAAGTTGAAAAAGTGAAAAAGCATAATAGGACCCCTTTAACAGCTATAAACACTAAGGAATTGAGAAGCATGTACTATTGCATTTGCTGCTTCGCAATGACGATAGCTGATCAGTAAGAAAGTGAATGGATTTACATTCAGATACACTACTGTTCAAAAGTCCAGGTTACATCATTTTTAAGAAATTAATACTTTTATTCCGCAAAGATGCATTCAATTGATCAAAAGTGATAGTAAAGACATTTAAATGTTACAGAAATGTAATTTCAAATAAATGCTGTTCTTTTAAACTTTCTATCAAAGAATCTTGAAAATACAAATTATCACAGTTTTCACAAACATATTAAGCAGCACAACTGTTTTCAACATTGATAAATGATTCTTAAGCAGCAAATCAATGTATTCGAATGATTTCTGAAGGATCAAGACTGGAGTAATGATACTCAGCTTTTCGGCACAGGAATAAATTGCATTTTAAAATTCAAATAGAAAACAAGTTGTTTTTTTTCAATTGTACAAATATTTCAGAATTTTTACTGTATTTTTGATCAATTAAATGCAGCCTTGGTGAGCTGCATTTTGGAGATATTTAAAAATTGCCCCCAAACTTTACATTAGTGTAGGGTATGTTCCAGGTCTTAAGTTGCATTGCATTGCAACAACATGGCATGAGACTTTCTATACTGCAAATATAAAAACTGTATGTACAGAACATACACTAAGCACAGATCAATAAGCTATTAACCTGCTGACCGACTTCTGAAAGCCTCATTGAATGCAATAAGACGAATCTAGATTTGTCTCGCACTTGCTCGATCCTAAAACACACTAAAAAGCTCCAAAGCACTAAAAATGTATACGATTAGGTGTCATTAGACTCCAAAAAACATCTTGTCTGTCCCCAAGACCACAACCCACTCTCCCTTCATACTCAAAAACCTTCCAAAATCAGTTATATTTCAAATGAAACCACAATTTCACTATATTCATGACCTGTTTTCTGTTTGACATTGTTCAGTGTAGCTTTTCATTGTAACTCTTTATATAAAATTGGATTTCTCTTGGCCTCCCGACAGGGTTTTAATAATGTTAAGTTTCCCCACAAGCTCCCAGACTGTGAATGTTGCTTCTTTTATGACACATAATTGAGTTATGGCCGTGTTTCACAGAGCAGGGCGTGTGTGCGAGGCCCGGCCCAGCCTAAGACTGAAATAACACACGGTAGAAGAGTTTTATCCACCCAGCCCTAATTCACTCTCTACCAAAACACAGGTGAATTATTGGCCAGTCCAGACAATTGCTCATGTGTCTTCAAATGGAGGCCGCTGTAAAACAGTTCTGCGTGTACTATATAATTATTACAGCAGCGTTTCATTCCGCAACAGACACAATTGAATATAGATAGACACAATGTTACAGGTTAAACATTTAAACCTGCATGGGTAATGAAATGTTATGGGATCTTGCAGCTCTCTGCTGTCATTCATTTCTACTACTGTACAACTGTTGTGAACTCATCAAGGGGATATTAATTAAGTCAATGAACATCAGACAGATGCAGTTTGAATTGTGCAACATGAAATGTATCTGCTCAGTCAAAAACAATCTTCATTTCACATTTAGATTCATTCCCTCAACAACACGAACGTATAATAAAGCTCCTGCTGTGACGCACAATGCTCTTTGAGGAATCTATATAAATTTCAAGCCTCTGATTTAGCTCTTCACCACAGGATATTCTTCAACATCTTCATTTAAACACTAGAGTTTTGGCAGATTCATTATAAAATCAGTGCATTCAGACAGAGGCACAGTACAGGATACATAGAGCCATGCTGAATCTGTGCACTCAATGCACTAAAAAAAATGTTTATCTGAAACCATTTTCACTCAGAAATTGCTAGCAAACTTCACAAATAATTACAAAGAAATAGCAAGCAACACATTGAATTAAATGCAACATTTAGAAGAAAGAATGAAATATCATTTTAGTTTTATTTACTATTATATTATATATTTTATTATAATTTATAGTACTATTACAACTTATATTATGTCAGTATTATATATTTTATTTAATATTACTATTTCATAAATTTAAATCATTTAAAAAATAATAATTTTATATAGTTTGTTATTTTATAAAAATAATTTTTACAGTGTGGGAAAATCCATTGATTAGATTCAAATACAAATTCAGAAATCTGCACTCTTATTGAGTGTAAAAAAAATAAAAAATAAAAGTTAAATCTTGTATGTCAGCAACATGCATTTAAAAACTTAAAAAATGTCACTTTTACATGCTCGCCCATGCAAAAATTCTCTGCCACTGCTATGTGGGTTATAGGGCATGGGTGGACGCCAGGACATTGCTCGGGTCTTCTGGGTAGTTGTTAGAAGTTTCATACTTAGAAGTTAGGAGTTTGTTCCTAACCAAAGAGCAAAAAAAACAAATGATCACACACAGGGCAGAGGATGAGCAGAAGTTCGGTCAGCGTTTCGCAGGCACAGATTGTGTGTAGGTCTAGTAAAAAGCTAATGTGTACGTGAGAAGTATATGTAAATGCCTCAAACATGCTGGAAAACATATGTAATGTTAGTGAGCAGGGCTTCAGGTCAATCGGTTGGGTGTTTCATGCAGTTGTGAATGTGACATGTTTAAGTCTGTACCTCGCTCTCCCCGCACTCGTACGCAGCGTCACCGTGAACGGTCATCTGGTAGCGTGCATACAGCGCTGCTGACTGCTCATACGACGCCAGGAAGTCTGGGTCCTCAAAGCTGACCGGCACTAGCCTCACCTTCAGAGTGATGAAGGGATGATTAGAGGGTGGAAGTACGATTGAATAAGAAAGACGGAAGGGTAGTAGGAAATCAAAGAAGGATAATGGGAAATAAATAAAGGGACATAAACAATGGAGGATGGGGAGAACGAAGGAAAAACAGACAAGAATGTGTGGATAAGGGGAGTGGTTAACAAAAATAGCAATGAAATTATTTCAACAGCACTGTATACACATCACATATGCAGTGTTTTTGGGTTCATATTCACACTGCAAGCCGAAGTTCTGTTCACATGACCTTTTAAATGTGACACTGGTCTGAACAGGCAATGCTTACTTATATTCTTCACAAATTTCACAGTTTAACTGAATAAATCATTCAAGCTTAAGTAAGCAACTAGCCAATTAATCATATGAATTCTGACTGTTTACATTGTCTCTTTTGCATGTGAAAGTGGTTCAGAATGGAATTAAACATGTCCGATTCAATGTGGAAAAAAATAAAGATTGCATTAAGATTCTTAGAATCACTATAGCATCTTCTGAAACAAAGACAGCCTAAGAGTAAATATGAACCCAAAACTAAAATGTAATTGCATTCCCAAGCTGTCTTACACTTTACTTTGTTGCTAATTTAGCATTACACAATTGCTCCAAACTATTTAAAGAAGTTTATTTTTTTTCTGTAGGGATGCACAATATGTCTGTCACCATACCAATAATGGTAAATATTAGTGATCTTATAGTCTAATCTAGGCTAACATTGGAAGTCATTAATGCATAAATGTGATATGGCATACAGTTTGGAAAATTCAAACAGTGTATTCTTCTTTTGCTCCAGATTTCTAAACATACTGTGTTATACTGTTTACATTACAATGTTCTGATGCACCTAAAGGACATTGAAGCACGTAAGATATACAGATTATACAGAGTAACTTGTTTTTGTGTTGAGCAAGACAGGGAAGGGAATGTGTAGCATGGATTTAAACTCAGAGTTGGAGGGTAAATGTTGGGAAACGGGAGGCTGAAGTTGAGGCTGGTGCACCGGGGCTGTGAAGCTCTGATTCAGGCTAAAATCACATGGCTTACAACAATACAGACCATCAATGAACCTGATGAATTACAGTTAACACTGTGTCATTGGGGCAGTGGGATAAGCACTGGTCCCTTGACTGATTTAAAAAAAAATCAATAAATAAATAAATACAGGAAAGGAAAACCACCAATTCTAAGCTTGGTCTATCTTTTTCAATAGGTCTAGCCTAAAAAAATCAGAACATTTCAGGCAAAAAATAAGCAGCAGGGCATCAATAACATGGCGTCCGTCAATGTATACACAGTACGCACACACACACACACACACACACAAAGCATTCTCAAACAATTCAATAACTTGGAACTGTCATGAAGCCAGGGCAGAAAGAACATAAATTTAGAAAAGCCAAAGTCTGAAGTACAACACCAATTCAGACCAACTCACAACAAAACGTCCCATGCAGAGCTTTCAAAAACTTCAAAAAGAACTGCAAACGCCAGAACATTCAGAGCTGTTAGCGCATTTGCTTTGACACGTTAAGCTGTGGTGCTCATGTGAGGCACGAACGTTCAAGCTCTCAAACATTGAATCTCATTCCCATTTATTCCGCTCATCCTTTTGTGTCCTCCAACAGTGGTAACATACCACACAGTAATAAAAACAAGAATTTCAAATATAGAAAACTACTGCGTGCGACTATGAAACATATTTAGGAGCACCAGTGTGACTGACCAGATCATCATCATACTTGTGATTGTGATCGCTGAGGGGAGCTTCAAAGGTTTCTACGTGTTTTTGCAGCATTGAGTAATGTATCACAGACATATCTCATGAATCCTTTCATAAGCAACGTGTAGACAGTGTGTAAATCAGAGATTCATTGCGCAGTGTAGAGAGCTTTGTTGATTATAAATGTGAGCTCGCGATGAGCTGAGTGACAGCTTTTAATGATTTTTAAGGGAGTTTGTAAATGTGATACTGATTTAATACAACAGTTAAATAGACAAGAAGTTAATATTAAGTGACTTACATTGTCTGACTATAACACTATGGTCTGATTTTGCTCTATTTCGTCGTCGAAAATAGTTTGAAACAAAGTCACAGCTCAGCCGCTGCGCATCTCCATTCAAACACAGCGGTGTCTCGTTTATGAATGAACTGCGTTTTTAAACGAATCTAGTGAGTCAGTGATTCATGATTACCCATTCATAAATACTGTCACTTGCTTCATTCCTGAATGATTCAGCTGTTCAAATTAATCAATTGAATGAATGATTCAGTGATAAAATCAGTGACTTGTCGCCACCTGCTGGCGGATTTAGTTTAACTTTTAAAGTATCTTTTTAGTTCTTTAAATCATTTAATATTTCTATATTCAAAATTTTATATTTAAAACATTAAT
>NW_015557379.1:982728-983971 GCF_001515605.1 Sinocyclocheilus anshuiensis | reverse complement strand
TGTTTAAAAAAACTGAGGCTGCATGAAAATTACAGGAGCGTATCATAATCAACATCCAGTGAAGGTGCACTACCTACAAGATGATGTTTGACTGAAATTTCCATTTCCTAGTTTGGCTTGAGAAGAGGAAAGTGGAAGGAAAACACCAGCTAAAGAACCTAAACATCTCAACAGCAACAAACTCCACGTTTAACACAGACACCTGTAGAAACAGTGCGGATGAGAGCGTTTTCCTAATTTCCTTTCAATTTCTCTTTCCACGATTAGATTCATACTGTTTCATGGAGTTTCCATGGCTTACCTCCATTTTTTCATTTCTTACTGCTTCAGTCTTTCCTCATTTCATGTCTGCTTGCTTTAGGCTTCCTCCTCCTCACTGCGGTTTTAAAACACTGCTCATTAAAGTCACTGCACTGTGATTCTTTGCTTCCAGTTGAACATGCTTTCATTTCTACCTAATGCTCGGTACATTTCCATGCATCACAAGTCAAAATCCTCAAAATATTATTTGGTTTGAAGACCAAAGTAGAAGTGTGGCCATGTCAAATGTGCTCAACAGCTAAGAGAAAGCCCTTCAGCTCTGGATCCCCTGACCTGGCTCTCGGTAGGTCTGTCAGGAGGGTCCTTGTGAATGGCCATCTGGTAGAGTTTGTACACTTGGTACGAGGCGTCAAATGAAGCTTTGAACTGTGGACTTGGAGGGTTGGAGCGCACTAGCCTCACCTTCAACATGAGGATGAGCATCAGAGGGTTAAACAGAAAAATGACAGATTGTTTCCAAGAAACACGCCAAGATAAAGTTCATAGTACAGCACTGCAGGAGAACCGTGAGCGTGGAACATCTTATGATTTGGAATGGAAACAGGTTAAAAATAAATTGTACATGCAGTTTTTTTTATAGCACATGGGTGAATATCATAAAACAGGTCAAGAACATGTCTGGTTAAAAAAATAAATACATTTTAAAAAATAAAAGAAAGAAATATGAAATCAAATTTGGCCAAAAGGAAATAAAAACAATTTGTACATTTATAATTTTTCGATATTATCACTTTAATTACTTTTTTAAAGAATAATACTCTTTATTTGGCCAAAAGGAAATAAAAACAATTTGTACATTTATAATTTTGCGATATTATCACTTTAATTACTTTTTTAAAGAATAATACTCTTTACTAGAGCCCGACCGATATGGGGTTTTTTGGGGCCGATACCGATACCGATATTAGGGAGTAAAAAAAGG
>NW_015557379.1:982462-982645 GCF_001515605.1 Sinocyclocheilus anshuiensis | reverse complement strand
CGAATGCGCCGGCGGATCTCCACCAAATTCGGGGGATCCCTTCAGCTCGAGGAGCCCTCTCAAACGCCATCCTCCGTGCGTCGGTAGCTCCCCGGGATCGCTTGATCGATCGGCGCCGGACCGCGAATTTAACCACCCGTAACTCCCGAACCCCGGGGGCTATCGACGCGGGGGTGGTCTCAT
>NW_015557379.1:953111-982242 GCF_001515605.1 Sinocyclocheilus anshuiensis | reverse complement strand
ACGTTCCCTTGGAACTGGAATCATGGCGGAATATCATGTGAAGTCCACTTCGCAGGGCACTTACGGTCGAATAAGACAACGTGTGAATGCTGCCTGAACAAGAAACCTCCTTACTGAAGTGAAAGTCTTGACTGGTGTCACTATCTCGCGAACGCGCCGGCGGATCTCCACCAAATTCGACGTGGGGGTGGTCTCATTCGAAAGCAGGCCTCTAGACGTACACTCGATTCGCATTCGAGAGGGTTCCTCGAGCTGAAGGGATCCCCCTAATTTGGTGCGGATTCGCCGCACCGTTACGGAGATATGGGCGTTCAAAGTTTCAATTGTTTTCCATAGACTTAAGCTTCAATATATATATATATGCTGTATATATATATATATACTGTATAAATAATATCTATGCAACAATAGACATTGTCAAAAAAATTATAAATCATTACAGCCTTAATTTATGCAGCAATGTTAACAATTTTACAACTAATTGAAAAAAATTACTATTACTGTAATGAGAACTTGATGAAAGATGGAAAAAAAAATAATGGAAATGACAAAAAAGTAAACTATCCAGCTGCATTTAGTAAAGAGTATTTGTGTGTAATCTGAGATACACTTTCAAATATACTGAATATATATAGAATAACTTTCATGAGATTCACTCATACATCTGCAAATTAATGGTAAAAGAAAACATTCGGCAAAATAAAATAAAAAATACATACATATACATACACTAGAGTGACTCATATTCATCATATTAAAACCTTTGTTTGTTTGGGTGAGATTCAGTATGGGTTCAGCAAGAAAAGGTTATAGATTGTGCGTCTATAAAAGGTTGACTCTCATGTGAACATGGTCATGTCATATTTCATCCTAAAATTAAAAAGAAAAACATTTCTTTGCATTAACAAAATTATAAATTATTATGACCCAAATTACTAAATATGACCTGGATGTGTTTTTGACAGGCTTCATGAGAGTCTCTAATAATATCATTTAGATAATCAACTGTGTCATGCAATTAGTTGTGCATTTTCAAAAAAAGATTTTTAAAATCTGTTCATTTGTACACACTGATTGATAAAGAACCACTTCCTGGTCCTCCATGCAATGCAAACTGTAGAGAAGACGATTACATATGACTTCCTGCACTAATGATTAAACACAGACCTGCAGTGAATCCATCTCAAGGTGTCTCCTTACTGTATACTGTTACAAAGGAAACTTCCTGAATTTCTAGCTACAGTTGAACTGGCTTTCATTATATCGCATTAACAACCACAGTCAAACAGAGGAAATGATGAAAAGCTATAATAACAATGACCAATACTATAGGTTATGATATAAATTTCTAAGGAGAATTATTTTTTTTTAAATACAGCCAGTAGCTATATATATATATAAATGAATAGGTGATTTGAAGTAGCCCAAAACATGAAGGTTGGCAGGACAAGATGCATTACATCAGGTTATTAATAACAAACTTTGATTCTTGATTTATTGACTTATGATTGATTCTCATAAAGGAGTGGAACAACACGAGGGTGAATACTTAAAATAAGCAAGAATATACATTTACAAAATGCAGGTCACAACAACTATTAAAATAAATACATGACAGTCAAGTCATTCTGTTACACACTCTGAAGACAAAGCCTCATTTAACTTGCTGTATAAGGGTGTAAAAGTCTGACATCAGTTTAAAGTGAACTGTGTGGGATCAGATGTTATGTTTGATTAGTGAAACTGAGCTTGACATCTAACAGGATCATCTGTGTTTGCACAAGGACAAACTAGCCTCAGAAGTGAGGCGGCAAATCAAAATTCAATCCTCCAAAAACATTTAATTGACTGGCGAAGCTGTTCCTAATTAAAGGACCTCTCACAGAGACATTTTCATTGGACGAGGTGCTTATGGTTCACACATGTTCCCCAGAAGAGCATGACTGGGAGACTTAGCTTCAGTTTTATTTTATTTGGCCCTCACTGGACATCTGTTATTATTGCTTGGCCACGTTAATGAAGATATTTGCGACTTTTGTTTCAGATAAACATTAAGTAGAGTCTTTTAATCTGCAGAGCGATTCTCTTGAGATGCAGACATTTGATTAAGTGTGTGAGGAGTAACCAAGACAAAGAGAGCGAAGTGCTGTCAAAACAGCTCTGAGATTTCAAATTATGCAGGGGGTGAAAGAGGGCAGAAGCAAACTCTACAAATTTGTACTTGACAAGATATTCAATGTGGGAAAAAGTTATGATGTGCCTCTACTGCCCTCTGCAGGTGTAATTGGGCTATTCTGATAACCATTCTATCATAATTAATCTTTAGAAAACACAGATATACTTATAACATATAAAAAATGTTCTGGGGTTTAATACAAGTTAACCTAGAGCAAAAAGCACTTGCAGCACAAAAATGATCACAACAGAAAATCTTTTTGAATTTTCACTCTTTTTTTTTCAAAATCAAGGCTACAGTAAACAGGCAGTGCAACATTAAAATATATCAAGTTCTAACAATACAGTACCGTACAAAGTTTGGAGCCTGTAAGGCTGCATTTATGCATGTATTTATCAAAAAATACAGCTAAAACATTTTAAAATAAAAGTTTTCTATTGGAATATATTATTCTAGTGATGCAAAGCTGAATTTTCATCATTACTCCAGTCTTCAGTGTCACATGATCCGATGTTTTTCAACATTTTTTCAGGATTCTTTGATGAAAAGAGTTACAAAAATAGCATTTAATTGAAACAGAAATCTTCTGTAAGATTATAAATGCTGTTACAGTCGCTTTTGAACAATTTAATGAATCCTTGCTGACATTTTTTTTTATTTCTTCACGTCTCGCGCACTTTAATGCCCTTTGAATGTAACGTGTACGTTCCCTTGGAACTGGAATCATGGCAGAATTTCATGTGAAGTCCACTTCGCAGGGCACTTACGGTCGAAGAAGACAACACTTGAATGCTGCTGCCTGAACAAGTCCTTACTGAAGTAAAAGTGTTGACTGGTGTCACTATCTCGCGAATGCGCTCATATTAAAACCTTTGTTTGTTTGGGTGAGATTCAGTATGGGTTCAGCAAGAAAAGGTTATAGATTGTGCGTCTATAAAAGGTTGACTCTCATGTGAACATGGTCATGTCATATTTCATCCTAAAATTAAAAAGAAAAACATTTCTTTGCATTAACAAAATTATAAATTATTATGACCCAAATTACTAAATATGACCTGGATGTGTTTTTGACAGGCTTCATGAGAGTCTCTAATAATATCATTTAGATAATCAACTGTGTCATGCAATTAGTTGTGCATTTTCAAAAAAAGATTTTTAAAATCTGTTCATTTGTACACACTGATTGATAAAGAACCACTTCCTGGTCCTCCATGCAATGCAAACTGTAGAGAAGACGATTACATATGACTTCCTGCACTAATGATTAAACACAGACCTGCAGTGAATCCATCTCAAGGTGTCTCCTTACTGTATACTGTTACAAAGGAAACTTCCTGAATTTCTAGCTACAGTTGAACTGGCTTTCATTATATCGCATTAACAACCACAGTCAAACAGAGGAAATGATGAAAAGCTATAATAACAATGACCAATACTATAGGTTATGATATAAATTTCTAAGGAGAATTATTTTTTTTTAAATACAGCCAGTAGCTATATATATATATAAATGAATAGGTGATTTGAAGTAGCCCAAAACATGAAGGTTGGCAGGACAAGATGCATTACATCAGGTTATTAATAACAAACTTTGATTCTTGATTTATTGACTTATGATTGATTCTCATAAAGGAGTGGAACAACACGAGGGTGAATACTTAAAATAAGCAAGAATATACATTTACAAAATGCAGGTCACAACAACTATTAAAATAAATACATGACAGTCAAGTCATTCTGTTACACACTCTGAAGACAAAGCCTCATTTAACTTGCTGTATAAGGGTGTAAAAGTCTGACATCAGTTTAAAGTGAACTGTGTGGGATCAGATGTTATGTTTGATTAGTAAAACTGAGCTTGACATCTAACAGGATCATCTGTGTTTGCACAAGGACAAACTGGCCTCAGAAGAGAGGAGGCAATTCAAAATCCAATCCTCCAAGAAACATTTAATTGACTGGCGAAGCTGTTCCTAATTAAAGGACCTCTCACAGAGACATTTTCATTGGACGAGGTGCTTATGGTTCACACATGTTCCCCAGAAGAGCATGACTGGGAGACTTAGCTTCAGTTTTATTTTATTTGGCCCTCACTGGACATCTGTTATTATTGCTTGGCCACGTTAATGAAGATATTTGCGACTTTTGTTTCAGATAAACATTAAGTAGAGTCTTTTAATCTGCAGAGCGATTCTCTTGAGATGCAGACATTTGATTAAGTGTGTGAGGAGTAACCAAGACAAAGAGAGCGAAGTGCTGTCAAAACAGCTCTGAGATTTCAAATTATGCAGGGGGTGAAAGAGGGCAGAAGCAAACTCTACAAATTTGTACTTGACAAGATATTCAATGTGGGAAAAAGTTATGATGTGCCTCTACTGCCCTCTGCAGGTGTAATTGGGCTATTCTGATAACCATTCTATCATAATTAATCTTTAGAAAACACAGATATACTTATAACATATAAAAAATGTTCTGGGGTTTAATACAAGTTAACCTAGAGCAAAAAGCACTTGCAGCACAAAAATGATCACAACAGAAAATCTTTTTGAATTTTCACTCTTTTTTTTTCAAAATCAAGGCTACAGTAAACAGGCAGTGCAACATTAAAATATATCAAGTTCTAACAATACAGTACCGTACAAAGTTTGGAGCCTGTAAGGCTGCATTTATGCATGTATTTATCAAAAAATACAGCTAAAACATTTTAAAATAAAAGTTTTCTATTGGAATATATTATTCTAGTGATGCAAAGCTGAATTTTCATCATTACTCCAGTCTTCAGTGTCACATGATCCGATGTTTTTCAACATTTTTTCAGGATTCTTTGATGAAAAGAGTTACAAAAATAGCATTTAATTGAAACAGAAATCTTCTGTAAGATTATAAATGCTGTTACAGTCGCTTTTGAACAATTTAATGAATCCTTGCTGACATTTTTTTTTATTTCTTTAAAAAACAAACATTTGATCATGTATTGCTACAAGAAAAACACACTAGCTACTGACTCCCTAAATTTGTATGTGTGAAATGATATCCAATCTCTCAAGCAAATCCGCTGAAGTTTTGCATACAATGAAAGTAAAGGAAGAGAGGAGGAATATCAGTCAATAATGACTTAAATGACTTCAGAAGACTTGTAATATAGCATGAAAGTGATTTGGAGTACTTTTATTAACTCATGGAAAATCATTGCTCAGATCTCCTTTTTTGTGTCATGTAAGAAAGAAAACAGTTCTCTGTTTTTCATTTTTGGGTAAACTATTCTTTCAATATGTACTGAACCCAGAACATTCATTTAATGAACTCAGCATCAAAAGCCAAAGATGTAAAATGTGCCAAGGTCTTCTTAAAGTAATCTTTTCCCTGTCAAACAACGAATGCTTCACTTACAGTGTGTGTATTATAACTCCACACATGTCTGATTGGCTGTATGTAAACATCTCATTAGGCTGGGTGTCTCCGAGGGCTTAATGACCCGACAACTGAGATTTACAGAAATTAGCCTTAACACCCCCGTTTCACAAGTGATAAAACGAGGTCTGGAAAGGAAACCTGTGATACTCCACACACTGCTTTAAACGCATCCATTTTCACTGTGCGCCAGAGAGATAAGTGGCAACAAACAGACTACAAGGACAGAGCTTAACTAACGTCAAACTACACTGACGGTTTAGATTTCAACACAAGGGTCTGTCACGCACATTACATTTTTGAATAAATAAATGCACAAAGTGTTTGTATGCAAAGGTTCATGATGAAACAAAAGAGTTTTTGTACACAAGAGCTGCTTTTAGTGCTGGCCATGAAGACTCTGGATTTTCTCAAGTATTGTTTCTAAGGTGAACCACTAACCTTGTTCAGATGACAGTGACATTGACTGCTATCCACTTAAGATAATTGAATGACATGTTGAAGTCAATCAAATCAATCCAGTCGACAAGCTAATTGAGGGATGAACCAGACCAGTGCCGTCTCCAGGGACAATGACGTTTGGGGTCTTTCATACCGACTTGCTTACAAAGCAAAAACGTTGGCTGTTTACCCATGCTGACTTCACCCAAGCAATCGCAGCAAAAGCAGGAGAGGATTGTTTGTGCTTGGAATATTTACCCAGGAGACTCAAACCACTGGGTATGATAGATACACCTTCGAGATCAGTCAGTTTTGATTGGTGCATCCTCTCTTGCTTTGGCCCGTTTCGGTTATTTAAAGAAATAATACATACAAGCAAAGTTGATGTGTTACCTCCAAACGGTGCAGAGGGTCATTGGGTAAGGACTCTGTAATGAACTCCTCCAATGATTTGGGTTGATTAGATGAAGATTTTGATGGGGCGGGATTCACAGTGGAAGACACTGCTTCTTGATGCTTCTGTTGCTCCTTTTGAAGTCTTCTCTCTTTCCTGAGGTCCTTAGCTTTCCGACACAAAGGCCTGTTGGGATCGACTCCCTTACCTAGAATTAAGAAGAAAACAATGATAGAAGATATTTGTGAGTTGATTAAATCACCAATTGACAGTACAAGCATTAGTGAGTGCATTGTCCTAACATCAAGAAATTACACTACTGTTCAAAAGTTTGAGGTCGGTAAGAAGAAGAATTTATTGGATGGTGTCAAGCGGGTGTTTTTACAAGTTTTTAAACTTGCAAACATATTCAATTCTTAGCCTTTAGAATAACATACACTGATCAATCATGCACATTCAGACCAAGAAAATAATAGGGTCAATTTTGATTTTGTGTTGACTTGGTTAGCTTTATGTGGCATTTTTAAGAACATTTGCCCACAGGCACAGGCACACCCTGAGTCTTAAATATGTCAAATAAATAGTTCACAGTGGAAAACTTGACATCTCCAAAAAGAGCCAAAACCAGCAGCGGGAGTCTAAAAAACCTGCGGGCCGGGATGCCCATCTGAAACAAAACTAAGCGTCCATTTCCAGACTACCACTGCTAGAGGAGTGTTAAGACTCCAGGAGAGGTATAAGCGATAACAGGTCTAGAGCACATCCAGCATTTGGAGCCGTTTTGCTGGGTGTGAGAGCAAGTTTCCATAAGCGGCTCGCGGGCACGTTCGCTAACGGTAGGAGAGCGTGATCCTTTGAGCGAGTTACGAGCATGATGTGTGCGCTCCAATGAGTCGTCTAGTTTGCATTAGCAAGCGCAAGTCCTCCCGTTTAGATGGAAGTCATGTGCGCTCCTCTGATATCATGACATCATCGCAGCTGTAAAACAACAGGGCTCTGTTTGTTGACTCCCGCTGCTTTAGCGAGGATTGTTCAGGCCACTCGCAGGTTTAAATGAAAGTGTCGAGATGGTTGTTCATTTGCCCTGAAGGAAACCGAAGGAGGTGATAATCCCAGATCGAGAACGACAGGCAGGGCTGGTCAGGAAAAGGGGGGACGGAGAGGGTCATTGCATCGGTTACTGTTTCAGAGCGTGCGGCTTCGGCAGCCCTGGCAGCCGGCCATCCATTTACTATTGAGAAAAGATTAGAGGGTGGGCTATATTGTGTAATGCTGAACTAACGCTTGGACACACACTCCAGTCATTAACTTTATCTCTGACAACTGTCAAGCACCCCATCACCTTATTTCACCTAAAAAATGTTCCTATTCTGAAGCACAATCAAATTTCTATCTATAAAACGATTTTCCAAGAATAATTTGAGTCGTGTAAAACTGCTTGCTGCTTTGATTTTGGGATGCTTGGCTGGGTATTGCAATGCATTTGCTAAAGTTTCTGGTCTCTAGATATGCCTGTAGGCAATTTCGAACTGATTAGCTGGCAATTACGAAAACAGACACACATATATGACACCAGAAGTGCAAAATGAAATGCTTCACATCCTGTTCTAGCGGTCGAGAACAAAAACTGATTAATTTGTTGGACTGTGCAAGCTAAACAGTTTATGTGTGATAATGCATTTTGAACTTTGGCAGTATATATCCGTGTATAAGAGTACAATAACCTGCTCATTCCTTCCCTCTCTTTCTGTATCCCCCCTCAATCTCCCTGGACCGATACCAGCCCCTCGGAGTGCTCCCGGCATCCTATATCAACAGTTTACACGTCGACATCCTGTTTGGAGCAATAAGGAAAGCGGGGCCATTTCCTGCCTGTTCCTGTGCCAGCCGCCATCGAGCGTCAGCCAGCCCGCCTGCCATCAACCCATCTGAGATACAATAGCTAAGTGCATCTCATAAAACCTGTCAGAAGCATATAAATCAAATAAAATGTAATTAAAATAAGGAATTATATATTTACATGAAGGAAGCCTAAAACCTTTTTTTTTTTGCATTTTGATGATTATCATTACTGTAATTTTTTACTACTATAGCAAAGAAAAAAAACTATTCATAAATCAAGGTCTGTACAACAAATGCCAAATACTTCCATGATGAACACGTCACAATTTCAAGTTTAGAATAGGTTTTAATTAGGGATGTCAACGATCGATGATCGATTAATTGTCGATAATTCATTCCTACAACTTAATTCGTCCCTACGACTTATTAATTTGTGGCCACTGTCCATGTTTCATTAATTTTGTTTCTTAAATAACTCATGATTTAATGAATGAATACATCGAACGAATTCTTAATTCATGGCCATGAAATATTTCATTTCCCTTCCGCATGTTTACCACAGTAAGAGATGCGAACAATGCCTAAATATTATTGAATTTGCAAAATGGGATGCTTTAAGGAAAATGTATAACCTATGTAAGTAATAGGCCTAAAATAAAAATAACAATTTGTTTTCATTAAAAAAAATATGCGAAATATATCTGACTTAAATAATTAAGCTAACAGATTTAAAACAGAAGTGTGGCGCGGCGCTCCATAAACAAGTTCACGGAAAGGAAAGGATACGCGCATTCTGTTTTTTTGCTTTATTTTGCAAAAGCACAAATCTTGTTTTTATTGTGAGTGTGCAAAAATAAAAGTAAACACTTTTGCGGATTATATCTTACTCCAAAAATGGAGTTTTATATGTTTCAGCTGTTCGATCGCACCGGCGCACCGCACACACACACCCCACATATTCTAGCAATTCAAACTTACATCGCATTAAAGTTAACGATTAATCGATTAATTGATCGTTCATTTAAACGACGATCGATCATGGAAATGATCGAAAATTGACATCCCTAGTTTTAATCTAGAGTATCAAGTAGAGTAAGGTGTTTTTCTAAAGAAATCAATACTTTAATTCAGCAAGTATGCATTAAACTGATCAAAAGTGACAGTAAGGATATTTATAATATTACAAAAGTTTTCTAATTTAAATAAATGCTGTTCTTCTGAACTTTCTATTGATCAAAATATGTATCATAGTTTCCACAAAAATATTAAGCAGTACAACTCAATGTTTCTTGAGCAGCACATTATCAGCACAGTAGAGTGATTTCTGAAGGATCATGTGACACTGAAGACTGGAGTGATGATTTCAGAGGCCTTCAATTATGCCTTCAGAGGAATAAATTATACGTGACCCTGTCTGTGAAATCCAGGCTAAAGTCTCAAAATCTAATTATGAGATAACAAGCATCAAAGTTTGATTTCAATCATTAATTTCACTATGATTTCAATCTTTGACATGGCCTTACTCAGTCAATATTAAAGATATAAAGGTTATATTTTCACAGAATGTTTTACATCTTTATGAAGGATGATTTTATGTAGAAAAAAATGACTTTAGCTGGGTTTTCACATGCAGGGTCACATATTTGAAAACATATTTAAATGGAAACAGTTATTTTGACTTGTAATATTTTTTCTTTTTTTTCTTTAAAAAACACAAAGTCTTACAGTGGTGTATATTATTTTAAAATTATATTTCATTACAACAAATAAAGTTTTGACTTAATTGTCATTAAAATAATGCCTCAATGCCAAAAAAAAAAAAAAGGCCTAAAGACATTTGACCTGGACAATTTCTGGACTGTTCTGGACAAGTTTCAAGAGATTCACCCATGAACAACACAAGAACAGTGTTTACTTTCTTTCTTTAATTTAAAACTAGAATAAAATCTAGATGTCTTAGAAGTTATCTTTAGAAGTGCAGCATTAACCGGATGCAACTTGTTAGTTACACTTGCAACATAAAGCACAGATTTGGACCAGCTTTAAAAAGCCCATTGATAACAGACTATTTACACTTTCCTCAAATAAATCTGGCCTTTACACGCTTCGCATGAGATGTGGGACCTCCTACAGGACCTCCGAGCGCTGCTCTGTGACTTCCTCCGACAAAGAGCCAGAGTCATTGAGACAATTAGCTCTTTCTTAACATTCATTCTTCCCTCTTTTCCTGTTAATACCTCCAGTTGACTTAGAGGAGGGAATGTTTCCGGCCAGGGTTGTAAATACGGCAAAGGGATGAGAGATGTTGAATGGCTTTCCTCCAAACTAGAGTAAACGAGAGAGAGCTAGAGCAGACGCTGGGCCGGATCCAGGACAAGGACAGCCTGCGTTCTGTTACTCACACTCGGAGTGGTGTGGTGCTGCCTGGTTACAATACAGTAGAGTATCATATGAATTAGGGTTGCACAATTAATCGAATTTCTAATAGTGATTACAATTATGGATGCCACAATTACGTAATCGTTCAAAGCGGCAATTAATCGTTCAAAGTTCACTTATGTTATTCTGTGTGCTTAAGATGCATTTTTTTCTTTCTACATGTTATCTTAAGGGGTTTTCCATTGTTTTAATTTTAGTTTTAGTATAACATTATAATACCATTCATATTTTTACTTTTGTTTGTAATTTAAAGAAGAAACCAATCCGATGTATAGTTGACATTTGAGGCTTAATACTATAGAAAAGCACTAAAGGTTTTTCAGTTAGTGTTTTCAGCTTGTTTATTTTCATATAAAAATATGGTATGGTATAAACAACATTCAATGTAAATTGTGATAATCGTAATTAACAATCGCAGTTACAATTTCAAGGGAATAATCGACAATTATGATTTTTGTCATAATTGTGCAGCCCTAATATGAATGCATCTGCACACTACTCGACTCAAGCACACATTAAGAAACCCCTTGACACGGCTGACAGGGGTTCGTGGTCCCTAGTATAATTGCAATGGATTTTCAATCACTTGTCACTTTAAAAATATTAGTATAGTACTTTTCACATTACAACTGATTCCAAAACAGTAAAAAAAAAAAAACTGCACCTTACAATCTCCAACAAGCAAGGCAACTAAAGCGAGGGGGAAAAATTTGAAAGGGACAGTTCAACATGTATGACTTAATTTCTTCTGTGGGACATAACAATGGACCCCATTGACTTTCACTGTATGGACAGAAAAAAAACTTCTATATCTTTACTATCTTCTTTTGTACTCTACAGAAAAAAAAATGCATATAGTTTTGCATGACGGTGAATGAATGACCTATTATCCTTTTAAAGGGGTCATATGATGCTGCTAAAAATAACATTATTTTGTGTATTTGGTGTAATGAAATGTGTTTATGTGGTTTAAGGTTGCGTGCACATTTGGGCAGCATTATGCTAATATTTCCACATAGTGACATAGACATGTGGGGGCGTGCTAGAACGAGCCGTTTTAGGTAGGCGTGGCTGACTCTTAACTTTTATAAAGAATATCTCTTTGGATTTGAGACTTTAGTCTTTGAAACTTTACAGATCTTCTTTATGCACCAAGAGCTTGTAACACTCCAAAGAGAAAGGAAAAATTGAAATCACATCATATGATCCCTTTAAGATTCTTAGGTAGGCAAGTATAAAACTTTGGAAAGAACTAGATCCAAGCTCAGGCTATGACACTGAATAAAAAATACATACAAAAAAACTTAAATAAAATAATAATAAATTAATATATACTTTTGAATAATAACTGAAAAACACTTAAAATAATTTATAATGTAAAGTAAATTATAATTATAATAATTTATAATTATCATAATGTTCATATTAATAATAATAATAATAATAATAATACAAAGTTAACATGCATTGCACACTATTGATTCAAGAGTGAACACAGCTCAGACTGTTTTAAGACTAATTAAATGGGTCACGGTCAAATGCTGACCTATAAACACGGAATATTATCACGCTTGACTAGAAACACTGACCGGATTGTACTGAGCTCACACAGAACTTTAGCAGTAAACACGTGCTGTCGCGAGCGGGCCGTTGTGTGCAAGGGAGAGATCAACTCTGACAGATCTGTTCCTGCGGAAGACACATTCTCCCTCTCTAGCAGTTAACAGTTCGTAAAAAGTCCAGAACTGCCTTTCCTTGAGGACTCATGGACACATATATATATAGTTATGCATGCTAATGTACAGGCAGCAGACACATTCCTTCAGATGCATGTACTCCTGCCGACACACACACACACACACACACACACACACTCCCTGAGGGGACAGTGGAAGGTATATTTGCTGTGCAGGGATGAGTCAGGGCCGGGTGAATTAGAGCTGGCACACTCCTTTATGAGAGGAAAACATATGGAAAGAGGAATAGTGGGGCGTGTTGAAGAGAAAGACTTTTACTACCTGGACCAGCCTTTACTGGCACAGTCAACACACAAACACACAAGGCTGAAGCACTCAGTCAACAAGAAATCAAAATCTACTTTTGTAATACACATTCCTTTTAGTGCAAGTAGGGCCCTATGATTTCCGCGATGCAGAAAACGCGGACGGAATCGCAGAATCCAGCCATAAAAATGGAATTCAGAGTTTAACGCGGAATGTCACGGAATTTGTCAAATTTTGAATGAATTAATCAAAAGTAAGTCATTACACTTAAATCAAATCGCGATATGGACTAGTATTTGGAAATATTAAGCCGCAAAAGTCGATTTAAATATGAATCCTGCATGTTCTGCGTGTCTCTGTTAATGAATGGCGCAGACTCGCGCGGTTTCATTTACTACACACATACTGAAGCGCGCGTGACGCTCACGGTGATTTCAGCGTCTGCCGTCTCACTAAATGAGGACGTAAACACATGAACAACATCTCCAGAACTGCTCTGAGAGTCACTTCATGAGCATTTGACCGTTTGATTTGAGTAAAACTAGAGTCATATCTCATACACAGAACTGTAAAGGTATTCATAGCAACCCGTCAAAATAAAAGTCCGGTTTCATTTGAAGACTGTGCCTATTACTATTTTTCAGTAGAATGTATCTACATAGCCTACTACTACTACTACTACTAAAATGAAACAAACATTATTTTTTAAGGAATAATCACACAACATTTCTTCCATGTTTTAATTTTAATAGTAAATCCCCTTTTGTTTGCCAAAAAATTAAGTTTGCTTAATTTTGCTAAAAAAAAGAGGGAAAAAAATTCATAAGGCTACTTTAAGAAAAAATAATAATAAAGTGAGTTGTTTTATGCATTCAAATAATTAGACATTCTAAAACACAGAATTTGGTAACAATAAAAAATATGGTGAGAAAAAAATAAAACATTTCATAGGGCCCTAAACATGTAATTTTTGTTAAACTTTTAATAAATTGATGTGAAAATGTATAAGTTTCATGATTTGAATTAATTAGACATGCTTTTTGATTCATAAAATTTAATTTAACTATTAAAAAGGAGTCGAGAAAATTTCAAACGGAAAAAAACGGAATCCAGAAATATTAAAATGGAAAAAACGGAATTTGGAAAAAAAATAAAACGGAATTTAGGAACAAATAAAACGGATTTCATAGGGCCCTATGCAAGTTTTATCAAGATTATTATACTCTTTAAAAATGTATATGTGCATTATTTTTCAATCTCTTCCTTTAACTTTTTACAATCCAGATAGATCAATTCACATTTCTCAGCCTTTTTTTTTTTATTGTTGAATGTCCTGTTTCACTCAGAAATGCACCAAATTATGAAAGTAGAAGGGGTTTTAAATATGGTCTCACGTTGAGTCCATAAACTGATTTCATGAATGCATGAAAACTAAATCAAATGAACAAATGATTGGCCTTTTGACACTGCAATCATTACAACCAACGTTGACAGTCAAATTAAACATTTTTAACATAATTCAATGTATTCACTAACAGCCCTACTATTGTTTCGGTTTCTTTGCATAATGCTGCTCACTGAAATACTTATTCTTTCATCCAAAAAGACAACGTACATAACTTGTGATACAGATACAAATGTTTGGGGTTTTAAAGATTTGTGTATTTATTTATAAGAAATTTGGATGAATTCAATTGATCAAAAGTTACAGTTATTTTTATGTCAATTCATCAAAAAAAAAAAGCAGCAGCATGACTATTTTCAACATTGATAATAATAAGTAATGTTTGTTCAGCAGCAAATCGGCATATTAGAATGATTTCTGAAAGATCATGTGACACTGAAGACTGGAGTAATGATGTTGAAAATTCAGCTTTGCATCACAGGAATAAATTATAATTGAAAACATATTTAAACAGAAAACAGTTCTTTTAAATTGTATATTTCACAATATTATTATTTTACTGTATTTTTGATCAAATAAATGCAGCCTTGGTGAATGTAAAAGAGATTAAAAAACATTTAAAAAATCGTACAGACCCAAACTTTTGAACAATAGTGTATAAAATGATTCCTCAAATCACGTGTCTTGTGCTATTATTACTATTCACTTCTATTACTAAGACCCTCTGAAGACCTAAGCAACCACCACAACAATCACCTACAACACTCTAGCAACCAGCTATCAACTGCTGAAAACACCTAAGCAACCACTTAATACAGTTTCCAGATTTTGACAGGGTCATAAAAAAAATCTACTTTTAATTGTTCTTTCTTTGTTTCTCATTAACTTGAATTACGAGTGAAGGTCTAAGCCTGTTCACATGCACTCGCTCCATTCAGCTCAAATGTCCAGAGAAACCATTCACAGATTCTGTTGTTTATAACCAGAGTGTTAACCTCCTGTGTGGAATCAGTCATTTAGCTCCGTCTGCGTCAACGCTAACAACAGACATAACTCAGACGTAAAGATGGTCATAAAGCAAGCTGCGATAAATTTGTCACCAGGTGGTTTCCGTTTGGAGATAGAGAGAGCGAGAGTTTTCTCCTCCTTTTGGGAGGCTCTATAAATCCTTCCCATTTCCGGACCGTTCTGTGGGGGTGCTCATTCCAGGGGCCTGTAGATGTATGGGACTTTTAATTTGTCTATAACTCATATTCAGAAATGTCTACAGGGAATATATTATGCGCTTCTATAAAGGAAAGCAAAGTGTTGACTCACAGCAGATACCACTGATATAGCCGAACACATTTTCTATTGAAATTTCATTTCAATAAGGGGTGAAATTTTGTTAGACATGAAAAGTTATATTTTCAGGAACACATAACATGACGAAGGAAAAAAAAAAACAATATGCCCAAAGGAGATGTCACATTTATTTCTGAACCAATGCTGCCCTCTAGTGTTCCTTAGAGGAACATCTTCTGGTTAACAGTCCGGTTAGGAATTGACAACTGGTTCTTATTCGGAACTGGTTCTGTTTTAAGACCCAGATGATTTTAACAACATTAGGTTTTCTTAAAGCAGTGGTTCTCAAACAGGGAGCCGGTGCACACCTAGGCACCTTAGCAAACTTCCAGTGAGGCCTCAAAATGACTTCATTTAAAAGAACACAAAACAAGCATTAAAATTGGCATTTTAGTCAGACCAGTAAAAAAACACAACACGAAGTCACTGGGTCTTCAAATATTGTTGTGGACAATGAGGGGCCTTAGAGTCAAAAAGACTGAGAACTACTGCTTTAATTGTTTTTAAGCCTCTGAATCAATGTACAGATTAATGTACTACAATTTTCTGACAATATTTCCATTGCTGCAACTGATTCTGCAACACAAAGGCCATAGACCTTTAGCATGCAGGAATTTGAGTTTGCAGTCTGAACTGATGACGTGATGAGAAAGACATAATGGGAATTGCAAAACAATATACACTAACGAGACAACACATCTTCCTGTTGTGAGGACCACTGGTTGTCCACAACAGCAATGCCTTTCCAGTGTAGAATGATTGACATCTAAATTACCTTGACGAACCAATTACTTTTAATAAATTGGTTAAAAAAAATTTTAAAAACTCAAAAATCTGTTTCAAGCATACTGTATTAGTTATTAGTCAATCACTCCAATGACTCACTCACGGACTAAAACGATCCAAACTCACAACGAACAAACAACAGTACATTATTTGTACTTGAAGCTCATGAGAGTTAAAGTATAAATGCTAAAGATGCAGATTCTATGAGACTGACCTGGTTTGGGTGTAACATTAGTGGTTTTCTCTGCGTCGTCTCTGGGCATTGTTGGTGCAGTTGAGTTGGTGGTGTCTGTGTCTGGACTGGTGCTGATGTCCTGTACTTCACTGTGGTCTATTTTCAGAGGGTCTTGAGGAGGTGGTTGAACACCTTCTTCATGCACAGAATCCATGGGCTCTCCTAAAAAAAATCAACACTTGCACATTTAAGATAACCACATTCATAATGCAACTCATGCAGTCCACAGGGAATCACTCAACTCGCACTGCCTACCTGGGACCATCAAATTATGCAAATCATTTCAAAAGAAAACCTCAATTGGTTGCATTTACATACACACTCACACAAGTTTTAAATTTGTATGTCTAAATGGTATGAAATAGGTCTTGATGAGGAAGAGACTCTAGTTGCAAGCACAATTTTACGTCTTAAAACCCAACCAAAATTGTCATACACAACACTGCACAAACAAATCATGCACAGGAAAAACAAAATATGGACAAAAAGACCAAAGGAGAAGAAAACTGCGAAATATGGCTGAGATAACACATGATGCATGGATGACAGGAAGGGCATCAGGTTAATGTCTGGCCTACAGCACAGAACGCGCACCTGACAAAAACGACTGGGTTTTTCCTGCAGCTATAGCCACTGTCCTCTGAAGTATGGAAGAGAGAGGCTTTAGACGATTTTTGATATCTTCTAACAAACCTGGGATGGCAAACCAAATCAGACCAGACCACAAGATATAAGAAACAGACAGAGGCTATACCTGTAGAAAACACTGGCTTGGGGATGCAACTCTTCTTATATTGGCTCCAATTAGGACTGGGCAATATACTGAATCATATATAACCAGATATGATTTGCTGCCAATGTTAAATTAAGTGACACTGTGAAAATAAGAGTTATTTTAATGGAGAGTTCACCAGTTGGTAAGTTTGATTCCTTCAATTAATTCAAACTGTCAGTTTCACTGAATTGATTTCAAAGTGATTCAAAGATTTGTTTGTGTCATCACTCAGAAAGGTTCGTGGAAGTCATTGTTGCATTTTTCATATATTAAATGTCTCAGTATAAATATATCTGTACTGCATGTATTTATTGTTATATAGACTACATTGTTATACTTGTGCATATACAGTCAATGAAAATGATTAAATATTCCAGTGTTCATTTTGGATCTGCTTTCAATGCTGAAATTTTGAATCCTCTATTGGACAAATAAACCATCATTTCAAGCCATATCAGAGCTAATTCATAACTTAAGATAAATACTGAATATCACCAAAAGCTGTAATTTATTGGTCAGCTCAAGCTCAAAAGTAAACAATGAAGCCTCTTCGGTTTGTGGAAGGCATGCAAGTCACACATTTTATGCTATTTTCTGTCAATGTTAGAAAGTAATGAAGAGCTTTGTCAAATTAGTTTACGAAACACGGACAAAATAAACATCCAACATAGCATCCAGCTTCATGCGTGTGGATCTTGGCATTGTTGTGTGAATGTTGGGCCTAAATCACCACCAGCAACCTGATATCCAGTAAATGGTGCTCACCTTCATGGTGACCCTCATCATGCTGCTCTACTGGCATCTCTCCTTTGGAGAGGAACCTATTCACTTTCTTCAAGGTCTTTTTGTGAGTCTTCGATGGATGGAAGTTCAAAGCATGGCACCTTCATAAAACAAGTACAGCAGCACAGTAATATATAAAGAGAGTGAAAAGGACACGTAACATATTTTACATGTTGCAATGCAAACTGTTCATTAGCATTTCTGAGCTGCAATATATACATTTAACTATCAGATATTAATTTTATTATACCTCAGAGTATCCTACTGTATATAGTCAAAAAAAAAAATTTGATTCATTTACCTGATGGTGTACTGTGGGCAGCATGTCTTATTCATAACAGGTTTGTAAACATATTTGCCACTTCTAAAAAAAAAAAAAAAAAGGGGGAGATCAATTTTATTTAAATATAATATAATTAAAATTTAGGCACACACAAACCAATGATTATCATAAATAATCATAAATGATTAATGGCCATTTATGCAGGGCTCACTACTAACTATACATTCAAATTGTTATAATAAATGATCGTTCATTTAAACTGAGCATATTTTATATAAATTGTCATTTAATGTTTTTTTTTTTTTTTTTTTCATTTATTTGAAAATGTACACTGTTTTTTTTTTTTTTTTTTGCTGAATATTGCACTCAAATAGATCACATCAAGTCCAGAAAAATGGTCTAGAATGATGGCTTCAGGCAGTGTGCCTGTCAAGTGCACAAAAACCCATCTGTCTGGTTGTAAGAGGTCTGTGAGACAGCTCAGGGAGTATGTCTGATTCGGTCACTGTGTTAAGCTCATTACACTGACCAGACTATTGCATCCTGTTCATGTGTAATAGTGTTTCCTGCTAAGACATTATGCAAGAAAACCTATTTATGCAGCACATGATTTAAAGTCAGAAGACTATATTTTGAAACACGCAGTTCAGAGGTCAGACAATAATAAGATCGGCACCTTCTCCAGCCTCTGTCGATGAGATCTTGGTAGTCCTGCACTGTCATAGTATGGGACCACATGCCTAGAGAGAGAACAACAGCATTTAGAACATACAACACAAACTTAGGATCAACCTCTTAAATAAAGCCATGCACGATCACTTGAACACTTAAGAAGCTGTGTGTGCATGCACCACAGCAGGAGGGCATCTGATGCCTGTGTTATATCCATGTGTACTGTAGATATGAGAGCCAAATGGACCCCTGACAGCAAATCTCTGTGACACACCGTTCACAAAGGGAAATGTTTCCTTTGACGTCATGGAGAATTAAGCTCCCACACAAGGACAAGTACAGGACATCAGTCCTCAAACTCTGAGAATCCTCTCAGTTTTTGGCTGTGGGGTTAAGATGTCTCTTTATCTAGATTGAGCTATAACGCATTTAATGAAAACAGTGAGGAGATCTTTGACACGCAGAAGATTAAAGAGACTCCTGTCACTGCCTCGTGGATTAAAGACATAATTATCAAAACCATACAATACTGACAAGACATTTTAATAAAGATGCATATCCACAACTAAAAATGAGTGACTGATACCATACATTTGTCAAAGCAAAATGGCCATATCAATAACAAGAGGGCAGGCTGATATATAAATGTGGTTATAGGCTAAAATAATTGTCACTTGAGACATACACATAGGCCTATACATCCATTTTTTATATAATTTTTACTGAAAATTTACAAAAAATATTTGAAAACAAAGTTAGACTTGGTAGATTTTGGAAAGATTTTGGACACAAGGGGGTGCTAATGCTTCTTTTAATCTGCTGAACAGGAATGGTTCAGGTACAATCAGTACATTTATAACCATTAAAAAATCCTGTATCAATAAATGGAGTTTTCCATTTATTGATTTTGAGTGATAATAAAGTCGAAATCTTTCAATGCATGATATTAGTACATCAGCCAATATTTTTATTGTTATTGTTTTGTTTTTACATTCAGGCATTTTTTTAAGCATCATGATAGATGTTTTTTTGCAGATGGTTTGTATTTACTTGAATTGTCCACATCACTTACAGATAGTTTTCCGGGTTGCGTCCATTGCTGGTGCGGCTGAGAAGGGTCTGCTGTCATTAAACAGTGCGAGAGCGGCCTCTAGTGGTTGAAAACATTGACAGCACGTGCTATTTGTTTAGACACGTGATACTGCACGCTGAACAGAGCGGGAAACTTCAGACGCGGATTTAAATGCAGCCGACAGAAAATCCTGCCACGCCACAGAGCGCCATTCACATAGTTTTCCTTTAAATTACATTATACTGGTCCCGAATCGTTGTTAATGTACATACTGAATTGTGTATTGTGCATTTTCAGCAAAACTTTTGTCTTTCTGTGGCTCTAATAAAGTCTGTGTGCTTCATTTATAGAGCTATAATATAGCTCACGCTTTCTCTTTCCGTTTGCTCCGTTTTTTAAACACAGACTCATCCATGCCAAATTCACTCAGTCATTTATTTACTTTATAACAGTAAATAAATATCGGTTCTGCATATCGGTTATCGGGCACATAAACACACAAATAATTGGTATCGGTATCGGTTATAAAATATCAATATCGGTCGATCACTAGCTATAGCCTTTGTGTATATATTTAAAGATGTGCATCTTTAAGCATGACAGTTTAAATGAAATGGTAACACTTTAAAATAAGAGTCCATTTGTAGCATTAAGATTAATGAAAGCTGTGTAAGTATTGTTCCTTGTTAGAGTGTGTTAATTTCAACATTTACTATTACTATTATTATTTTTACTACTACTACTAGTATGGTTCAGTACTGGTTTTGTTAATAAAGCACTATTTTAGTTTTTGTTCAGTATCAATTTTAAAACAATCGGTTAATTAATCGGTATCGGCCAGTGTGGTCCAACCTAGCTATTGGTATCGGCAAAATCCACTATCGGTCGACCTCTAATCAGAAGGGTCAGATTATTGTCATGCTAATGTTAGTATTATTAATATATTATTTTAGTCCTTGTTAATATTTTTAATTTATAATGCTTTTAATGTTTTTAAGATATTATATATTAATGATTTGATTTTTTTGTTCATTTTAATTTATTTAAAGCTTTAGTCATTTTGTTTTGTGTTTGTCAATTTTATTAGTTTATGATCTACATGAATATGTCTATGTAGTTTTATTGTTTATTATTTTTGCCACACCTTTTCTGTAATCTAGAGCTTTCCCTTTTTAAAGAGCATGCTTTATTCAAATAAGAAAAGGTGGGTAAGTGAATAGTCTTTTAAACGTTAAACATAATAGAAGTGAACAGCTTTTGATGAATACATCTGCAAAATGTGAATGTAAATTAACAAGAAATGTATTAATACTTCCTGAAACCAGGCCAGGAAAAGCAGGCACTCACTTTTGAGCTCTACAGAAGCCAGGCCGACAGTTCTCAGAACAAAAACAAACAGGCGATTCAATAGAACAGAACACGACACAATCCAGAAACAGCCATTAAGCGACATAAGTCAGATCACCACAACAAAAACAACAAGAGGTTTGTTTTTACCTGACTTATCATACATTAATCTAACCAATACGAGGGCACCTGTTTTTCATCGCACAATAGCCCCTGATTTGGGTTTGAGGCAGATAAACAAGCCCTAAAAAGGGGGGTAATCATCTCAAACACAATGCATGATCTCCACATCCAAAAAAACAAGACATCACTGGCAAACAGTTCAGGCCTAGAGCACCACACAACAGTTCGTCTGTGCCCTGAAATCGGCTTCGCTGATTCAGTACAACACACCATCCCAATGCCCTACTCAAAGTAATAATCAAGTAAAATAATTCAATAGAATCTGCTCTGAACATTGTCTTAATAAAACACTCACAAACAGGTTTTGAGAGTGCTAGCATTTCAGTCGCAGGTCATAAAGTATCTTATTATAATTTCAAGTGGTCCTAATTTGGGGATGTAAGAACAGGTATGGCAATACAGCCTAATGTGTTTATTAAACTTTCTCTCACACAGGCTCACACATTCAGAGCCGTTCACAATCAATTAACACTTTAAATTTATTATCTACTGTTGATGAATTATAATAACTAGGTGTTAATATTGTAATATGCGACAGAGTGAGTTGTGTGAGTGCATATTTTATCTGCCTCATCGTTTTGAATGAGCAGCCAGTAACAGTTAAACATAGACATTTCAAAATAAGAGTCCAAATTTATTTCATTAAAAGTTGAAAATCATTCATTAAGTACTTTTTCCTGGTTAATACTGTTATTTTGTATCTAGCATTTAAAATACTTAAATTGTAACAAATTAAATGTCTACTTATATTTGTTGCACTCATGCAATCATAATTTTGCAACAGAAGCATGTGTCTGACGGGATTCAGGCTGTGTGTCTTCTCTGGGTTAAGCATTAGCCCGGTATAATGCAATCTCATTGCATAAATTTGATTGGAGAGCGATAAAGTGAAAGGTTTAAGACAAGTCATTCACCTCTATATAGTTATGCCAGTCCTTATATCATCCAGCACCAGCTTTTCCTGCATTTCCACTAAGTGCTGATCTTTATGGTAACTGATTAGTATACTTTGCAAAGAAAAGTTACACACAACATTAATTCAGCACAAATAAGAGAAAGCTGTATTGTTCAAAAGTCAAGGTGAAACCAAGATTGATCCGATTTACTATCTCAGACTTATTATTCATGATGCATTAGTGCACATTACACACAAAAAAAAAGATTAAGAAGATGAACGTGCATCAATGAATGCACTGCTGAAAAGTACAAGATAATGTAGACTTATTGTAAATGATGAAGTGGTTCATATTACTCAAAAAAAAAGTCTTCGTATTTAAAAGCATCAAATTTTCATGCTGACTTTGAAAGGTTCAGGAACTTGCTTTCACTTTCAAATATTTTGGCAATCAGTTAAACTATTCTCCTACATGGCAGGACTGAAATGGGTCGTGGGGGCCTATCAGTTAAAGACAGAGCCCCCAAAGATGTGAAGTTACTGAGACCATCACCAAATTTATGCAGGTCACTAAAATAGACAAAGCCAAACGAAAGTAATCAAACGTCTCTTAACGGTCCCATCGTGATAGCTTCCAGCCACGTCAGGATTAGCATCAGAGGCACGCTTCCTTCTTCTGGTTTTCCACATTATGTGGCATGGAGCAGATTACCAGGATCAGATTATCTCCAGCACGTTCATTCATAGACAAGCTCGCCCCCTATTTATACCCAACTTTCCCACTATTACAACAATGCAGCCTGGCAATCCTTGTTCATCTGTTTACAGCACCAGTTCTACAGTGAGCCGTCAACATCAGCATCATGCTTAGGGGGTCCATGAGAAAACATGAAAAATGTCAAAATAAATTATTTACTAAATAAAATAAGAAAAGATTTAAAAACAGATTAAATATAATCAAATAAGTTATCCAAAACTATCAAACACTTAAATAATTAAATTAAATACAATACTATAACAATCCTATAATAAGCACACAAAAAAACATCATAATGTAACTTATTTTAGACGTGATTATAATATTAATTTTTCATAGTATAACTTGGGTCTTAACGCATGGGTGTTCCCTCGCACAAGGATAATCATTGGGGATCTGTGGCATCTAGAAGATTGCAAATTCATCATTTCATAAACTTATTTAAACCTGTACTTGATTATCTAATTTGTATCAAATATGCACTTTATTATCATTTTGAATGCACTTGTTACAACACACAGTTCCTGTAAAGATCTGGGCTGTTAAACCCATTGCAAAAAGACATGTCACCGGTCCAGGCAGGGATGAACAAACATGACCAGGCCTCTGCTATTCCTTCACATCAAGAAATCATTTATATCTTCTATGTTTTAAAAAATATTCCTTTGAAGTTGCAAACTGACACATTTCAATGTGAGGAAACGTTTGGCTGACAGCTGACCGGGTTTACTATCCACCACAGATAATGAAACCATCGTGCTTTTTTAATGGATTACACAATGAAATACTTTAAACAACCCATTTGGAACAATATAACTAATACTTTAATATAATTAAGCGTCTCAACATTTCACAAATCATGCTTACCAGTTGATGAAACCGTTAAACGCTAACGTAAGTCAAAGCAGACTGTCAGGACACCGGCTTCCCTCAAATGTTCTATCAATTCACTGAAGATTTACCACCAGCCACCGGTAACACATTAACATCCACTCACCGTGTGAGAAATTGCCGTTTTCATGTTTACAGTAACCGCAGCGATAGCCGTCATCTCCCCCGAAATACTCCACTATACTGTACGACCCACCCGCTGCCATTTCCACGCTCCCTCATCAGAAACATATTATAAAGGAACCCTACTATTGGAAAGGCCTGCGTCATGAATATTAATTACGCTGCATGACGTTCTCACATTGCGCGTCTCTGATTGGTCTGACATGCTGAAACCCCGCCGTTAGTAGGTAGGCGCTTGAAAACCTAAATAAATTATTAATATTAATGAGGTGACGTGATTGGACGTCCCAAAAAGACGAGGAAGCAACGTCAGCAGAACACAATTAATATTAACGAACAAAATATTTCGCCGTGTATGATTCGATTTTAAACGCAGTTTTACATAAGCACTGATTTACTCTACATTTCCTGTTGTGGTAAAAGCCCCCTAAAAAAAAGCAATAAAACATTTATGATTCAAAACTATCGTTTTGAACGCTTCCAAAATACTGTAACTTGCCTTGTTCATATTCACAAAAATGGAGTGTACACGAAAATGACAATGATATTGTGTTTTGTAATTTACTTGTTTGTTTTGTGTATACGTTATACCATGCAGCTTCACTTACCGTATGAAGCTTTACCTCCTGCATTTCCACAGTAGCCACAGCGATATCCACACTTTACACCTTTGAGCTCCACTATGGAGTACATTTCCCGAGGTATCCGTCTTGCTGACGTCTATAGTATATGCCATGCAAAACTGTCTCTGTAGTGTTAAAAAGGTGCACTGTGAAATCCCCCTCTCAGACAACGCTGGCAGTATGTTTATGTGCAGCCAGTGATGGCGCATTCAAAACATCAGGCAACACGCAGGCTGAGGTGAAGTGTGATTCACATTTGTGCGTGTTATAAGTTAAACTAAAATTACATCAATGAAAACTAAATATCCCTAAAGGACCGAAAACGGAGAGATAGGACAGCTCTACAAAATAAGAACATGTTCGAAGGATTGGAGATGTTTTCATAGCCACTAGAGGGCGGTGCATGCACTGTTGTGGAACGTATTATAACTTTATTCCCTTTTTAAAAATATCTTTTTTAAGTATTTAAAAAAATACTTGGAAATTTAAATGATTCATATTATTATAATATGTTGCACTTATTTTGTCTACAATACGTATATTGTGAGTATGAAATCATCCCAATAAAGTACTTTAAAAATAGTTTTGGAAAAAGACGTTTCCTCCTGTGTTTATAACTTTAACAATAGATTATTTTAGTTGGTTATAGCTGTGCGTATCAACCACCACCAGGTGGCAAAGTCGTTTAAAAAAAACGAATGTGGCCGAACAATTCCGACAAAATCCGAGGTAAACCGAACACCAACCGAGCGTGCGTAACAGACTTCGAAAGCGGAGCCGAATGCGACCGAAAGAATCCGAAGACTGCCGAGCTTGGACGACGCCCCAGCTGGGAAACAGTTCGTGGGTTGCCTATCAACCGCTCATACACCGGCCCGACCCATCACAGCCATGCTAGGGCTTGTTGAGTGTCACTCAGCAAGCGTACAGATGAGACACTAACAGAATGATGGACTAATCCTCGGCATTTTGTTTTTCCGATCACTATTAAATCGTTTTGAGCAAATGCCGACCTGGAATTTTGAGAGTATTACGGTTATTTTGGGATATTACTGAAGTAGCTAGCCGAGAGCTAAGTTACTTTGGCGTTGACCACTGCGGCCAGGTGAGTTAGCTTAACTTGTACCATCTAAACTAACTAGTTTACGCGTTGTCAGTCTGATAATTGTGTTGTCTAGTAGAAATAAACTTATAAAAAATGTCAAATAATTTAAACATGCTGATGAGAAATCACCCCGCTTAAGTGGCTAACAGTTCGGCTAGGTCGCATTAGCTGTAGCTAAGTATTTAACTTTATTCATAAGTATTTTTTTTTTAAAGATAGATCGATACATAATTACTTGTTATATATCTTTAATAATGACTAAATATAGTAGTCTCACTCACAACAACCGGACTATAGCTACCATGGTTATTTTGATGTTAGTTGGCAGCATGTGTTGATTAGCCTCTACTTATTTAGCTGCAGCTGTTTTTCTAAAAGTCTAGTAAATGTTGATGGGATTTGCTGTGGTTAATATTGAGTTGGAGGTGATATAATGTGGCATAGCTAATCTGCCGATTAGTGTCAGTCCTCTCCAGTATCATGACAGAGTATGGTGCACTCTAGTGACACATATTCTGATCCATTTGACTAGATTATGACTAGGGCTTTATGAAGGGATCTAAACCAAAGGTGATTTAATGTTTTGTTTTTTAATTTTACATATGAATACCGAATCAAACAGTTTAAAGCAGGGGGTTGAAATTGGGGTCTGTAAGAAAATATAAATAAATAATAAAAACCAAACTAAATCAACCAGTAAGTAAATATGATAAAACATTTTATTGATTTAAATAAATAATACATTTAACAGTGTAGTACTTTTATAGTGGGTAGAATAATAAGTAATAGAAACTAAATATTTTCCAAATAATATCTGACACATATTTAACATTTTAATTTTTCACAGTATGAATTGGATCTTTATACATTGGACATATATAGCTGCATTTTAGATTTTAAGATTAAGTAATTATATTTGGCAGTCATGGCATTTACAAGATGGAAAACCCCTGGTAAAGACTGGAATAAAAATAGAAGTTGTAAATAAAGTTATTAAAGTTTACCAGAGTACGGTTCACAAGAAAATATGATTTCAGTCTATCCACTAAAAAAATCTCATCTTTAATTCAATGTTACTTGCCATTTCTTGATAAATATTTGTCAAATTTACAGTACTAGCAATTTCTGTGAAAAAAAAAAGTCAAAATTGTTTCACCACCAACTTTTCAGCGTTGAGCGATCAGAAAAGCTTAATAATGTAGTTTTGTGTCCTAATTAGTTACTTTGACTTCTTAATCTATGGCATGTTTCAGAACGAAATCACTTTTAACCAGCAGCATTTTACTTGTTTTGTGCCTTGAGTTTAACAAGTTGTTTATTAGTGTTCCACTGACTCTGTGATATGTTAAAACTTTACAAAACCTTCAATCTGCCAAGTTTGATTATCCTGTGGCAAATCACTCAGTTGCTGTTGTAGTAGCAGAAGGTTGCTCAATGTTTTCTGCTGCTGCTCTGTGATCCTTGCGTTTGGCCTCCGGCGCAGCTTAGCGCAACGAAAATCAATATATTGAGCTCATTGGTGTCTTGGAGATGGCTTCTAGAAATTGGATACAGTTTTAAAACTGTTTCAGTGCATTTTAAAATGATAAAGGCTTCACTCCAAGTTTAATATTGTCTCTGGAGTCAGAATGCAGCTTACCCTTTGGGCTTGGCTGCAGTTTATGAAATGAGGAGAATGTCAGATCTTCCAAAGCTCCTTTCAACCAGGTCTTGTTCAGCAACGCAACAGCTGCTCCTGGGACTCACCATATGTTCCATTTGTCACACCTCACATCCTGTCTTCTCCCTGCATGGTATAGCAAACAAGATTCAAATGTACTGCCTCCATGTGAGCCCTAGTGATGTTGCCCTCGAGCTTTATTAGTAGTCAATGGCAGTTACTAATATCAAGAGCCCAGAGCAAAAGACAGACCATGCTCTATTTGCTGACTCAAAATAAACACTTATTTACATTAGCATCGAATTCACTACATTTTGTAAGCATAAATTATTGTATTTTTTAAAAGACTGTAAAATGCTATGATGAAATCCTGTTGGTTAATGGTACTGACAGAGATATAAAACACTAATGGGACATAAAATACTGTTAAATGTGCAATTTTTGTTAATGAAAAATAACAAGTCATCTTATAAGTTACAGTGGATAAAAAAAAACGTAATTTGACATTGCCAGAATTATCTGTAACACTTCACCTTTGCCACCTGTGTTTTTATGGTGTTTGTCAGTATCATAAAGGTACAAAATACTGTATATTAGTAGTACTTTGATCTATTAACATTATATCAGTAATCTGTCATTGAATTTTTTTTTTTACCTAATTTGGTATCTTTGAAACGGCTTGTAAATCTGTTATTATGCTATATTTATTATCAGCAAATCTTGGATTCAATCTTTTTGTCAATTTGTCTTCTTTTAGTTAGCACAGGTTTTGTATTTCTTTTAGGAACTGATTGATTGTAGGCCTCATTGATCTGAGCTTATGCACCACAGTTTTGGAGTGGGAAAAAAAAGCATTATTTGTGGATAATTTTGGCAACGTTTACTCAAGGTGCATAAACTCAATGAGGCTTACGATCAATCGTTTCCTAAAAGAAATACAACACCTGTGCTAATCGAAAGAAAACAAGTTGATAGAAGATTTCAATCAAGATTTGCTAATAATAAATAGGAGCATGATGAAAATAATGTATATTAGGGCTGAACGATTTTGGAAAATAATCTAATTGCGATTTTTTTTTTTTTACGATTGCGATTTAATATGCAATTATTTTTTAAAGCTTGTTATGTTCTGTATTATTCAACAAAGACAAGCTATAAATCATTGTATAGTATGACCAACAAAATATTAGATAGATTAAACGTAAATGTTCTTTTCTGTAGGCCAGGCCTATATGTTACGATGAAATTAGGTGATGCATGAATTGATATGAATGACATTTTTAACAACTACAACCACAGTATATTGACTGATTTGTTGAACTTCCAACCTTGTAAGTATGTAATAATTATGACAACATAAAGCTCTGACAAATAAGCCTGGTCAGTAACAAATCACACAAACTAAAGTAGATTGCAGAAATATAAAAACAAATCTGTTGCTTTACCACACTACTTTAGGTAATTCAAAGTCACTGTAATAAACATA
>NW_015557379.1:944728-948380 GCF_001515605.1 Sinocyclocheilus anshuiensis | reverse complement strand
ATACTACAATTGATTGCTTCTGTTGTCCTCATTTGTAAGTCGCTTTGGATAAAAGCGTCTAATAAATGACTAAATAAAATAAATAAAAAGAACAAAAGTTTCCGAACAATTCCGAGAAAATCCGACTAAATCCGAACACCGACCGAACGTCGGCGACAGAATTCGAAAGCGGAGCCGAGTGTGACCGAAAGAATCCGGAGATGGCCGAGCTTGGACGACGCCCCGGCTGCGAAACAGTTCGTGTGTTGCCTATCAACCGCTCATACACCGGCCCGACCCATCACAGCCATGCTAGGGCTTGTTGAGTGTCACTCAGCAAGCGTACAGATGAGACACTAACAGAATGATGGACTAATCCTCGGCATTTTGTTTTTCCGATCACTATTAAATCGTTTTGAGCAAATGCCGACCTGGAATTTTGAGAGTATTACGGTTATTTTGGGATATTACTGAAGTAGCTAGCCGAGAGCTAAGTTACTTTGGCGTTGACCACTGCGGCCAGGTGAGTTAGCTTACCTTGTAACATCTAAACTAACTAGTTGAAGCGTTGTCAGTCTGATCATTGTGTTGGACTAGTTTTAGTACAAGTAAACTTATGCAGATGTTAAACAATTTAAACAGGTTGGTGAGAAATGACCTAACCTAAATGGCTAACAGTTCGGCTAGGGCGCTTAGCTGTAGCTAACTAAGAATTCAAACTAAGTATTTTTAAAGATGTATCGGTAAATAATTACCTGTTATATATCTTATATATATAATAATGACTAAATATAATAGTCTCACAGCCAGTGTTTAGCTTGCACGGTTATTTTGATGGTGGTTGGCGTGAGTCGATTAGCCTCACCTTATTTAGCTGCAGCTGTTTTTCTAAAAGTCTAGTAAATGTTGATGGGATTTGCTGTGGTTAATATTGAGTTGGAGGTGATATAATGTGGCATAGCTAATCTGCCGATTAGTGTCAGTCCTCTCCAGTATCATGACAGAGTATGGTGCACTCTAGTGACACATATTCTGATCCATTTGACTAGATTATGACTAGGGCTTTATGAAGGGATCTAAACCAAAGGTGATTTAATGTTTTGTTTTTTAATTTTACATATGAATACCGAATCAAACAGTTTAAAGCAGGGGGTTGAAATTGGGGTCTGTAAGAAAATATAAATAAATAATAAAAACCAAACTAAATCAACCAGTAAGTAAATATGATAAAACATTTTATTGATTTAAATAAATAATACATTTAACAGTGTAGTACTTTTATAGTGGGTAGAATAATAAGTAATAGAAACTAAATATTTTCCAAATAATATCTGACACATATTTAACATTTTAATTTTTCACAGTATGAATTGGATCTTTATACATTGGACATATATAGCTGCATTTTAGATTTTAAGATTAAGTAATTATATTTGGCAGTCATGGCATTTACAAGATGGAAAACCCCTGGTAAAGACTGGAATAAAAATAGAAGTTGTAAATAAAGTTATTAAAGTTTACCAGAGTACGGTTCACAAGAAAATATGATTTCAGTCTATCCACTAAAAAAATCTCATCTTTAATTCAATGTTACTTGCCATTTCTTGATAAATATTTGTCAAATTTACAGTACTAGCAATTTCTGTGAAAAAAAAAAGTCAAAATTGTTTCACCACCAACTTTTCAGCGTTGAGCGATCAGAAAAGCTTAATAATGTAGTTTTGTGTCCTAATTAGTTACTTTGACTTCTTAATCTATGGCATGTTTCAGAACGAAATCACTTTTAACCAGCAGCATTTTACTTGTTTTGTGCCTTGAGTTTAACAAGTTGTTTATTAGTGTTCCACTGACTCTGTGATATGTTAAAACTTTACAAAACCTTCAATCTGCCAAGTTTGATTATCCTGTGGCAAATCACTCAGTTGCTGTTGTAGTAGCAGAAGGTTGCTCAATGTTTTCTGCTGCTGCTCTGTGATCCTTGCGTTTGGCCTCCGGCGCAGCTTAGCGCAACGAAAATCAATATATTGAGCTCATTGGTGTCTTGGAGATGGCTTCTAGAAATTGGATACAGTTTTAAAACTGTTTCAGTGCATTTTAAAATGATAAAGGCTTCACTCCAAGTTTAATATTGTCTCTGGAGTCAGAATGCAGCTTACCCTTTGGGCTTGGCTGCAGTTTATGAAATGAGGAGAATGTCAGATCTTCCAAAGCTCCTTTCAACCAGGTCTTGTTCAGCAACGCAACAGCTGCTCCTGGGACTCACCATATGTTCCATTTGTCACACCTCACATCCTGTCTTCTCCCTGCATGGTATAGCAAACAAGATTCAAATGTACTGCCTCCATGTGAGCCCTAGTGATGTTGCCCTCGAGCTTTATTAGTAGTCAATGGCAGTTACTAATATCAAGAGCCCAGAGCAAAAGACAGACCATGCTCTATTTGCTGACTCAAAATAAACACTTATTTACATTAGCATCGAATTCACTACATTTTGGAAGCATAAATGATTGTATTTTTTAAAAGACTGTAAAATGCTATGATGAAATCCTGTTGGTTAATGGTACTGACAGAGATATAAAACACTAATGGGACATAAAATACTGTTAAATGTGCAATTTTTGTTAATGAAAAATAACAAGTCATCTTATAAGTTACAGTGGATAAAAAAAAACGTAATTTGACATTGCCAGAATTATCTGTAACACTTCACCTTTGCCACCTGTGTTTTTATGGTGTTTGTCAGTATCATAAAGGTACAAAATACTGTATATTAGTAGTACTTTGATCTATTAACATTATATCAGTAATCTGTCATTGAATTTTTTTTTTTACCTAATTTGGTATCTTTGAAACGGCTTGTAAATCTGTTATTATGCTATATTTATTATCAGCAAATCTTGGATTCAATCTTTTTGTCAATTTGTCTTCTTTTAGTTAGCACAGGTTTTGTATTTCTTTTAGGAACTGATTGATTGTAGGCCTCATTGATCTGAGCTTATGCACCACAGTTTTGGAGTGGGAAAAAAAAGCATTATTTGTGGATAATTTTGGCAACGTTTACTCAAGGTGCATAAACTCAATGAGGCTTACGATCAATCGTTTCCTAAAAGAAATACAACACCTGTGCTAATCGAAAGAAAACAAGTTGATAGAAGATTTCAATCAAGATTTGCTAATAATAAATAGGAGCATGATGAAAATAATGTATATTAGGGCTGAACGATTTTGGAAAATAATCTAATTGCGATTTTTTTTTTTTTACGATTGCGATTTAATATGCAATTATTTTTTAAAGCTTGTTATGTTCTGTATTATTCAACAAAGACAAGCTATAAATCATTGTATAGTATGACCAACAAAATATTAGATAGATTAAACGTAAATGTTCTTTTCTGTAGGCCAGGCCTATATGTTACGATGAAATTAGGTGATGCATGAATTGATATGAATGACATTTTTAACAACTACAACCACAGTATATTGACTGATTTGTTGAACTTCCAACCTTGTAAGTATGTAATAATTATGACAACATAAAGCTCTGACAAATAAGCCTGGTCAGTAACAAATCACACAAACTAAAGTAGATTGCAGAAATATAAAAACAAATCTGTTGCTTTACCACACTACTTTAGGTAATTCAAAGTCACTGTAATAAACATATGTAAACATG
>NW_015557379.1:938334-943494 GCF_001515605.1 Sinocyclocheilus anshuiensis | reverse complement strand
TATTTAACAACTACAATCACAGTAGTATATTGACTGATTTGTTGAACTTCCAACCTTGTAAGTATGTAATAATTATGACAACATAAAGCTCTGACAAATAAGCCTGGTCAGTAACAAATCACACAAACTAAAGTAGATTGCAGAAATATAAAAACAAATCTGTTGCTTTACCACACTACTTTAGGTAATTCAAAGTCACTGTAATAAACATATGTAAACGTGGACTGCCCTTTTTAACCACTGTTTGTTAACTTTAGACCAGTGGTTCTCAAACTTTTTTGGTCACGCCCCCCTTTAAACCTATAAAAAAAATCTGTCCCCCCCTTTTCCCGAATAGCCATCCCACCTCAGACTACCAAATAATTTCACTAATAAACAATATGAAAGTCAGTAACAAATCACACAAACTAAATTAGATTGCAGAAATATAAAAACAAATCTGTTGCTTTGTAATAAACATATGTAAACATGTGCACTGCACTTTTTAAACACTGTCTGTTAACTTTAGACCATGCAGTGGTTCTCAAACTTTTTTGGTCGCGCCCCCCTTTAAACCTATAAAAATATCTGCCCCCCTCTTTCCCGAATAGCCATCCCACCTCAGACTACCAAATTATTTCACTAAACATTATGAAAAATTAATGCTTTTTTAAATTTAAAAAACCTACATGGAAAAAAAACACATGCAACACTTGAAACATTGAAAAATAGCATAGAGAGAATAACTGTTATTTTTATTATTCTCTCTGTTATTTATTCATTTATTTTTTGTGGGTTTCATGCTGTCCGCTAAGGCATAGGATACACACAGGCTTTCCTCCTCACCAACGACATTAAAAACCGTGTCTACACCGGTCGCGAGCAGCAAAATACAGTAGTAGAGCCCAACCCATTATAATCAGTGACACTGTCTACACTGGATGCGGCGCTAGTAGAGCTGTTGTGGCGCAGCGCGACATGTGTAGCGTCCGGTATAGACACGGTGAGTGAAGCCGAGAGCAAGATACGGTCTCATATTTTATATCGTATATTATAGATATATCGTCATATTTTCTGCATTTAGCTTTTGAATGACCAGCACCTGCCTGGGTCTGTGGAATTGATATGAATGACATTTTTATTTAACAACTACAATCACAGTATATTGACTGATTTGTTGAACTGTTCCAACCTTGTATGTAATAATTATGACAACATAAAGCACTGACAAATAAGCCTGGTATAAACATTAATATGAAGGTCAGTAACAAATCACACAAACTAAAGTAGATTGCAGAAATATAAAAACAAATCTGTTGCTTTACCACACTACTTTAGGTAATTCAAAGTCACTGTAATAAACATATGTAAACGTGGACTGCACTTTTTAAACACTGTTTGTTAACTTTAGACCAGTGGTTCTCAAACTTTTTTGGTCACGCCCCCCTTTAAACCTATAAAAAAAATCTGTCCCCCCCTTTTCCCGAATAGCCATCCCACCTCAGACTACCAAATTATTTCACTAAACATTATGAAAAATTAATGCTTTTTTAAATTTAAAAAACCTACATGGAAAAAAAACACATGCAACACTTGAAACATTGAAAAATAGCATAGAGAGAATAACTGTTATTTTTATTATTCTCTCTGTTATTTATTCATTTATTTTTTGTGGGTTTCATGCTGTCCGCTAAGGCATAGGATACACACAGGCTTTCCTCCTCACCAACGACATTAAAAACCGTGTCTACACCGGTCGCGAGCAGCAAAATACAGTAGTAGAGCCCAACCCATTATAATCAGTGACACTGTCTACACTGGATGCGGCGCGACACAACAAATCCCAACATTAAACTGATGCCTTGCGCTTGTTCTATTTATGACGTACTGACACAAAGTTCAAATGATTTGCAACGGTTGCTTTGTCGCATCCAGTGTACAGTCGAGCTGTTGCGGCGCAGCGCGACAACTGTAGCGTCCGGTATAGACACGGTGAGTGAAGCTGAGAGCAAGATATGCCTAGTCATATTTTCTGCATTTAGCTTTTGAATGACCAGCACCTGCCTCGGTCTGTGCCACTTCATCTATGGCTTTTCTCTTCCCTTTCACAAACCGATCCATCTCCCATTTTAAGTTACGTCCCTTGGCTGTTTACTGTTGTATTTCTTTTCTTTTTCTGCTGATGGAGTATGTTTGAAGTACGTTCATTGTATAGGCTTTCAAATATTTCCGCGTGTAACGTTAGCGTGCCAGGGTTGCCAGGTTTTCACAGCAAAACCTGCCCAATTGCTAGTCAAAACTAGCCCAATCACGTTTCGATGGGGGTTCCACCGGTAAAAATCGTGTTCCAGGGGATAAAATACACGTTTTTTTGGAGGGGTTCCCCAAATCATGTAATGAAGCAGTCAGGGAGTCTTTAGCTGGGGTGCAGTGAGTACAGTAGCTATTGAGGAGTCAGTCCTCTGATTGAATCATTGTTATACGTGAACCAAGGTTGTTTGTTTTTGTTTGTTGGTTTTGTACTTTGAAGTAGGATTTTTATTGGTACCCTTAAGGGATTTTCCCCTATGGAATTTTGTCTGTGTTTTGCACCTGTGAGCACTCTGCACTTCATTGGCTTGGGAAAAATGAAATAAAAAGAAAAGCCGGCATTCAGCGTTCTCCATTCATTGTTTGAAGAACTCTAGATGGTACCTCTAGTGGGACTGTGACAGATGTGTTCGACTTGAAGCAGCGCTGGTTAGACCGATCGGTGTGTGTCATCAAAGTACTGCGAGAGCTATAAGAGAGCAGACGTCTCCTTATGCTTTCTCTCGCCGTACTTTGATGTCATGCACCGATCGATCTTCAAGTCAAACACACCTCTTTACTCTCGTGTGTCATGTGACCGAGTGTAATTGCAGCCTCTGCAATTGAACATTTTTTCATATCGCGATATTATCGCAAATGCAATTAATCGTTCAGCCCTAATATATATAAGCAGTTGTCTTATAAGGCTGGAAATTTTTGACCAGGAACACCACAATTGTGATAAGATGGGGGGGAAATCCCCAGAAAGTACAACAGTTAGTCCAATGCAATAACATTAACTAGCATTTTGGTGAAAAATTTATTTTTGACTTTGTAACTAGCACAAGGGTAAATTAAAACTTTTGTCAATGGTCAATGTGGTTAATTTGATAAATTGCTCATAAAATGCTTTGGCCAATATTTCAATTTATCACGGCTCTTCACAGTGCAGTGTTTCAGAAAGCCTTGTTGTATGTCTTTGTAATACATTGCAATTGTGTTGCAGAATTATCTCTGTGTTGCTGTTGAGTTTTACTAACCAGAATTTCAACTGAAAAATCTTATCAGAGTCAGTATCTCTTAATCGCACTCTTCCTGTATCTATTTGTGTTTGGTTATATTTCAGTGTTTCTGAAATACTTTCAAGGTCTGTGATATCTGCACAGCCATCAGCTTTCATCTGTCCTATTTATTTGTACAGGGTTCACTGGACATTTAGATGATTGTGATGAGAGTCAGTTTGCAGAAACATGAGACACTAGAAGATGAATACGTTCAGATCACACAGACATAAGGTGTGTATAGACATAAACGTATGAAAATGAAGTACAGGTTAAAAATAAAGTAGTAAATAGGTCAGGTAACACGTGATAGATACAGGTAATACATTTCAGTAGCTGTCATACTACAGGTTAAAAAAAAATTGAATAATTGTACTTGTATAACACATTCCACTCTACCGCAGTATTCCCTGGAAGACTGCTGATAATGTTTGTGAATTGGTATTATGTTGACCTTGGAAATGGTGTTATAATATGTTATTTACAGCTCTGCTGCCAGTATTACTTCACTCTTGTAATGTGGTTAACGATCAACAGTTTCCTTTCACCTTGAGGCCAACAACCCCTGGAAAGAACAGATTATCAGAACGACACACTCCTATCCACAGCATTCGATTTGTTTGTCCGTCTCATGAAAGCTAAACTCTGAAGTGTAGTCCAGCAGGGCATGAAGGTGATGTATTTGTAAGCACTGCAGAATGACAGTGTGATTCAGTGTAGGAATCACTTGTTTGTTGGTTTTTACAAGCAATAGCAGTTGTTTGAACTGATCCAAGGCTACTCGCTCCTGATGTAACGCTCCATTAAAAGGTAGCAAGGCTAATGTATTATTCACGGTTGTGCACCAATCAGAATTATATTACACAAACACCATGAAGTTGGATGCAGAATTATAATGAAAACTTGAAAATGAATTCATATAACTTAATAGTTTTTAATAATGTTTCATTTTTCAGAATGAATCACTCAAAAATAATATTTTATTCAACTGAAAAACACAAAATGCAAAAAAGTAGGTGCATTTTGAAATCAACTTTACTTTATGAAATTAAACCTCTATTTTAATACATTTTATGCAGTAATAAACAACATGTAAACACTGCAAAATGTTTTGCCACAAACTCAACTGACAGGCAAGTAATTGCACAAAAATTATAAACAGTATAAATAAAAATAAATAATAAACAACATAAATATGCCTTTAAAGTGGAAGTGAAGCAGTCAGTCAAGTTTACATTATTTAGTAAACTGATTTCCACTTTAATAAAAAAATATATAATAAACACGATTAATGTATCCATTTAAAAGAATAAAGCAGTGGTTCCCAAACTGGGGGGCGCGGCAAGGCTGAGGGATAGTTAGGGCCCTATGAAATCAGTTTTATTTTTCCTAAATTCCGTTTTATTTTTTTCCAAATTCCATTTTTCCTGTTTTAATTTTTCTGGATTCCATTTTTTATTTTTTTATTTTTCGGTTAAATTTTTCTCGACTCCTTTTAAATAGTTAAATAAAATTTTATTAATTAAAAAGCATGCCTAATTAATTAAAACCATGAAACTTATACATTTTCACATCGATTTATTAAAAGTTTAACAAAAATGACATGTTTAGGGCCCTATGAAATGTTTTATTTTTTCTCACCATATTATTTATATTTGTTATTGTTACCAAATTCTGTGTTTTAGCATGTCTAATTATTTGAATGCATAAAATAACTTAATTTATTCATTTTTTTGCCTTGTGAATTTTTTTCCCCCTCAGAAATTCTGTTGTGTATTTACATTTTCTGGTTATCAAATGAAGGCATAAAACATTAATTTAATTTATCATT
>NW_015557379.1:936225-937293 GCF_001515605.1 Sinocyclocheilus anshuiensis | reverse complement strand
GTATATTATTATAGTGTTATATTTCAATTTCACAAAGAAACGTGCAGCATTTTGTCCAAGCAATAATAAAAGGACACATTTAATTTATAATTTGTCTTAAATAGGGATGTTCATTTCGGATATTTTTCCTAACTGACAACCGACGCTCGTTAACCGATTATTAACCGTTAATTGACAAGATTATTTAAAATGTGTCGGCATTAGGCCTATTTCTGAATGAAATAATAAAATGCGACTTGTTTTTTTTTTTTCCTCTAAAAAATGCAATTTTTTTATACGTGTAGCATATTTCAACCATGCAGCAAACCTTTTTAAATATTTTGATCAATTACAAAAAAATAAAAATAAATGACTTTTTAAACCGTTTAGCTGATTGTATTAATCGGTCAAAATTCTTCACGGTCGGTTAACGGTTAACCGGTTAAAATGAACATCCCTAGTCTTAAACCTCATTTTGTAAAAAAAATAAAAAACCGTGAATCGAATCGTGAGATCAAAATCGTGAATCGAATTGAATCGTGAGTTGAGTGAATCGTTACATCCCTAGTAAATGCTGCAGCTGTTGTGAACTGTTTTAGATCAATACTGTTGGCCTGAGATGATGAACTTTTAACAGACACCACAACTACTGTTAAAGATCTTGTGAGTTTTGCTGAGCCGAGACTAATGATACTTGCACAAATGAGGTCAGTGAGATTAAGAGTTGCAGCAGCAGCGCTGGAGAAATGTTACATCATTTTTTTATGCTGGTATTCTCATCTATTCGAAAGTTCCCTACCAACATAGGAAGAAGACTGGAATATCATTTCTCTCCATTTCAAGAAAGTCCATTTGTTTAATCGATAATATGAAAGCAACATCATGAGCTAGATAAATAATTGAATATAACAAACAAGTCAGCAGTGGTTTGTAGTAGAGGTCTGCGCGGGACTATTTTTTTTAGTCCCGCTCCCGCAAGGTTATATTCCGCACCCACCCGCTCACGCTATATATTCACTCTTTGTTCACCCGCTGTCCGCTTAGAATAATTTTCTTCCCGACCCGACCGTTCCCGCTAAATTTAGATCT